>NC_074714.1:33420650-33552122 GCF_947242115.1 Biomphalaria glabrata
AAACTTGACATAAATGTTCCTTAGATCATAGCGGAGACCATAGGGTATATTTAATGTCCATCAAACAACCAGAAAAAAGGGGGGGGGGGCAAAACATAGTTAAATGTATCTCTATTAAAATAAAGAAACTTTTTTTTTACAAAACGGGTAAACCGGTTTTAATAACTAAATTTATAGTTATAGTTATTCTTAATAATGCTAGAATTATCCGTTATATAGGATAGGCTTCTATAATTTCAGAATTAATCTTCCCACTCGAGTTATCAATGGAAACATGTTTTACTAAATTAAAAACAACTGTTCTTATAGAATATAGAGTGATAGAAGTGTGGGAAAATGAATAAAAAAAACTAAATGTATGTCTCTTCGTCAGAGGAAATTTCACAATCATGGCATATTTTTTATTTGTGAAATTAAAAGAATGTTATTCTTTCTATGGGAACTTCCCCCATGCCGAGTTGACCAGAGTGGGGATACAAAACAGAGTGACGCAGAGGTTAAACCTATGATAATGCAGCCACAATGAGTGACCTTCTGTCTGGCCTGCGGATACGTCTGTTAGACATAAATTCAAAGGCAACATTTCTGAACTGTGATAATCACTCTCTCAACCTGGCGGCTTTTCATTCTGTTGAGATAGATCCAACAATTGTCACCTTTTTTGGGAACTGTACATGAATTGTTCAACTTTTTTAAAATATTAACTTCAGAGATGGGCCAAACTAAAAGAAGCCGAGATTTTAAAACTAGAGTAATACATATGGAGATAAAGGGCAGATTCTAAAGGCTGGTAGATCATTGGAAACGATACCACCCCTATAAAAAGGTTTGAAAAACTTTCGAACACTCAAAGATAAAGTTCAGAATAGACTCACAAAATCTCTCTTCAACATCATATCGATTTACCAGGAGCTTCTGGAAATCTCTCGAAATTGCAAAATAAACGAAAAATTCCTTAAAATATACGGAAATATATAGACAAAAATTGTCATTTTGGGGTGTCATTTCATTATGGAAAACGCCAATCCTGCGCAAAATAAATAAAAACGGCATTATGCATTAGCCGTAATTGTGTAATCTGGTGAAAGAAGCTTCTCGCGCTATGAAGATTGAGCGTGATCTATGTAGGAAAAAGAATTATTATGATATACTGTATGACTTTGCTACACGCAAGGCTCGTAAAGTAATTCTGTACTTAGTAAAGAATGAATAAAATGCATTGACGCATTATTTTCTAATACAAACTCTTAAATTTCACTTATTATCCGATTTCCTACCCAAACTTGGCCCGCGAAATCCGTTTCGCACAGGGCCCCACAATGGTTAAGTCTGGCCCTGCTATTTAGTGACGGGTGAATATACAGAGTAGATTACTTGTTCTCTTTCCATGACTTCTTGGTCACAATGGTTAAGTTCGGCGCTGCTATTTAGTGTTTGTAAAATGTTTGTTTGTATAATGTTTTACATGTCTCGGATGTTCCTTCAGAGTTGAAAAAAGTTTACTTCCTATACCGAACCTCCTGCAGGACGAAGGGAGATGGGAGCGGGCAGGGTTTGAACCCGGGTCTATCGATAAATCCAAACGACAGTCCAGCGTGCAAACCGCACGACCTAGTGACGGGTGAATACTGCTAGTTCTTCCCCCCCCCCAGTCTTGTTTTTTTTCGTGAGGTAACTCTATCCGCAGAAATAAAAGAGTGATTTTCCTTTACTTCATCTCGTCAAAACTCTTGAGCCATGAAGAGAATTATATAAATAGATAGTAAAGTCATGGGATTCAATTTATAATTTGTTCAAACACATGGCGTCTCAAGCCAACACGGTAACCACTTTGGTAGTGAAGAGCTTATGAACATGGAAGATTGTATAGCTATTTATTGTTTCAATAGTCTCGTCCTATTTTTCATATTGTATTCACTGAGACTCAGACGACGGCCTATAAAGTGCACTAATTCAGCTCATACCACCATTTTAGTCAAGTACAATTTCTTTCCGTTGTTCAATATACTAAACAAATAATTAATTACCAATAGTTAAAAAATGATTTTTGTAATACATTTAATGGATTCTATTGTTGTTATGTAAAAGAAATAATTGTGTAAAATTTTATCTTGATCCAAAATTGGGTGTGGGAGAAATAACTTGTACAAATTATTACCAGACAGAGTGAGTTGATATAAGCTTTGTAAAAAATAAGTCTTAATTTGAGCGGCTTTTACGATATAAAAATGTGTACATTCTAGAACAGTTATGCCCAACCTAATTCGGCCCGGGGGCCATTTTAATTTCAGACACTCGTGTCACGGGCCGCATCAACGAATGGATACAAAAAAGTTAATAAAATTGGCTTGAAAGAATCTATCTATTTATATAATTCTCTTCTTCCCTCAACAGTTTAAACGAGTAGTAAGGAGTAAAGGAAAGATCACTCTGCGGATAGTCCACGAGAAAACAAGAGGGGGAGGGGAGAACACGTAGTCACAACCTAGCAGGGCAGGACCGTTGCAATATCACTCTTTTTTTTCATTTCTACCTCACGTTAAAAAAAACGGGGGGGGGGAGTAATCTACTCTGTAGTAACTATCGAAGCGACAGAGCACGCTCAAGAGTTTGGACACAATGGAAAGATCACTCTTTTATTTTTGCAACTCGGACGGAGGGAGTTATCCTAGGTAATTTAAAAGTGAAAAAAAAAGAAAATTTTCGTCTGTATATTTCAGGAGATTGGTATGAGTTTTCAAAAGATTTTAATAATTTACGGATATTTCCAGGACTTTTTCGTATATTTTCCAATTTCAGGAGATTTCCAGGACCTCCTGTTAAATCGACAGGAGGCCGCGGGAAATGTTATAAGTTATAAAGTGGTTTAATCTAATAATTTATACACCTAAAATTATAGTGGGTCCTATAAAAGTGCTGGGCCCACTGCGGTGGCATAGGTTGCAGTGGCCTAAGGTTGGCCCTGTAAAATAGCGGCGTATGCTACGCCGCCTGTCGACTAGTTTGATTATAAACCCGTAGATCTAGCACTTACATTAAATAATGGAATATTTGAAGATTGTCTTATTGTACCTATTATTTAATTAAATATTCCCATGGATCGTCCAATCTCTAGGCATAGTTTAACAATCTTTTATTCGCGGCTCAAACCAAGAATGCCGCCATATTTGTTTCATAATGCCACTTATATGTTGCTCTTTTTTAAAACAGCCCAGCCCTTTATTTACAAATGAAATACGTTGACTTATTATCATGTTCCACAAAACTGTAAAGATCCGTTCTTTTCTAACGATATATTCTATATTCAGAGTCCTATTTCATAAACGCACAAATGTTAAAGGTATTTGTACCAATCCATCAGAGAAAAATGGAGAACCCTAACGTAGGTAAAAATAATATTTTTTCTTTTGAAAAAAATGGGAATTTCTACACTTCATGCTGACATTTCGGCGGGCGGGATGGAACCCCGTCGCAGGCTAAATTTGGCCCGCGGGCCGTATTTTAAGCCATCTCCTGTTTGTTTTCCATTGAGATGTTTCAAAAATTTTAGATCGAAATAATTCATGTTGATTTAAATCATCTCATGTACATTTAAATAGATTGATTACATAGATCTTTCTATATTATGTATCTAAAAATTGCAAAATAATAATTATGAGAAGAGGGTACTCTTATTTTTGATATTCACTAACTAGATCTAGATCTAAAAATTAAATTATATGTTACAAAGGTTAGGATTGAAAAAACATACTTTATTTCTTTGAACTACTTTACAAAACAACGCCTTGATCCAACTTTCTAAAACATTTTCACGACATTTTTTGTAGTGTTAAAAAGTCTCCACGTCCAGTCTAGATAAAGTAGGCCTGGCCTCTATATAAGTCTAGATCTAGTAGGCCTATATGGCCTCTATATAAGTCTAGATCTAGTAGGCCTGGCCTATATATAAGTCTAGATAAAGTAGGCCTATATGGCCTATATATAAGTCTAGATAAAGTAAGCCTATATGGCCTCTATATAAGTCTAGATAAAGTAGGCCTATATGGCCTCTATATAAGTCTAGATAAAGTAGGCCTATATGGCCTCTATATAAGTCTAGATAAAGTAGGCCTATATGGCCTATATATAAGTCTAGATAAAGTAGGCCTATATGGCCTATATATAAGTCTAGATAAAGTAGGCCTATATGGCCTATATATAAGTCTAGATCTAGTAGGTCTATATGGCCTCTATATAAGTCTAGATAAAGTAGGCCTATATGGCCTCTATATAAGTCTAGATAAAGTAGGCCTATATGGCCTCTATATAAGTCTAGATCTAGTAGGCCTATATGGCCTCTATATAAGTCTAGATCTAGTAGGCCTATATGGCCTCTATATAAGTCTAGATAAAGTAGGCCTATATGGCCTATATATAAGTCTAGATCTAGTAGGCCTATATGGCCTCTATATAAGTCTAGATAAAGTAGGCCTATATGGCCTCTATATAAGTCTAGATAAAGTAGGCCTTTATGGCCTCTATATAAGTCTAGATCTAGTAGGCCTATATGGCCTCTATATAAGTCTAGATAAAGTAGACCTATATGGCCTCTATATAAGTCTAGATAAAGTAGGCCTATATGGCCTCTATATAAGTCTAGATCTAGTAGGCATATATGGCCTCTATATAAGTCTAGATAAAGTAGACCTATATGGCCTCTATATAAGTCTAGATAAAGTAGACCTATATGGCCTCTATATAAGTCTAGATCTAGTAGGCCTATATGGCCTCTATATAAGTCTAGATAAAGTAGACCTATATGGCCTCTATATAAGTCTAGATAAAGTAGGCCTATATGGCCTCTATATAAGTCTAGATAAAGTAGACCTATATGGCCTCTATATAAGTCTAGATCTAGTAGGCCTATATGGCCTCTATATAAGTCTAGATAAAGTAGGCCTATATGGCCTCTATATAAGTCTAGATAAAGTAGACCTATATGGCCTCTATATAAGTCTAGATCTAGTAGGCCTATATGGCCTCTATATAAGTCTAGATCTAGTAGGCCTATATGGCCTCTATATAAGTCTAGATAAAGTAGGCCTATATGGCCTCTATATAAGTCTAGATCTAGTAGGCCTATATGGCCTCTATATAAGTCTAGATAAAGTAGGCCTATATGGCCTCTATATAAGTCTAGATAAAGTAGACCTATATGGCCTCTATATAAGTCTAGATCTAGTAGGCCTATATGGCCTCTATATAAGTCTAGATAAAGTAGGCCTATATGGCCTCTATATAAGTCTAGATCTAGTAGGCCTATATGGCCTCTATATAAGTCTAGATAAAGTAGGCCTATATGGCCTCTATATAAGTCTAGATCTAGTAGGCCTATATGGCCTCTATATAAGTCTAGATAAAGTAGGCCTATATATAAGTCTAGATCTAGTAGGCCTATATGGCCTATATATAATTCTAGATCTAGTAGGCCTATATGGCCTATATATAAGTCTAGATAAAGTAGGCCTATATGGCCTCTATATAAGTCTAGATCTAGTAGGCCTATATGGCCTCTATATAAGTCTAGATAAAGTAGGCCTATATGGCCTCTATATAAGTCTAGATAAAGTAGGCCTATATGGCCTATATATAAGTCTAGATCTAGTAGGCCTATATGGCCTATATATAATTCTAGATCTAGTAGGCCTATATGGCCTATATATAAGTCTAGATAAAGTAGGCCTATATGGCCTCTATATAAGTCTAGATAAAGTAGGCCTATATGGCCTCTATATAAGTCTAGATAAAGTAGGCCTATATGGCCTCTATATAAGTCTAGATAAAGTAGGCCTATATGGCCTCTATATAAGTCTAGATCTAGTAGGCCTATATGGCCTCTATATAAGTCTATGGTCAAGACTTTTCCATTTTATGAAACAAATACTCTTTCCCGCCAAATTCCTAATCGTCTCATAGCTGTTTAAAAAATATTTTGCTTGTTTTTGTATTCACCTTTTACTCCTGTAGACGACACGAGAATATATTTCTGCTGCTCAGAACACAGGGTGGCTGCCGCCTGGAGAGTATACAGCGCTTCCCCAGACACTCTACCGATCTTAAGGAGCGCGAATTGATTTTTTTTTTTGGTCTGTTGGCATACGTCCCAAGTAAAAGCTTCTCAAAAGTAATTGCCCTTCACCTGAGCACGGAAATAAGTCATACATTGGACAGTGGCGACAAGTGGTGGAAGTATCAGTAGCTAAACGCAACCTCGAACAATCGCCCAGTCCTATCACATTGGATTGACTCAATGGTTTAAAATAGCTGGTGACTGACCAACAAGATGGTCAAGGTGAGTATATTCCTCAGGGCATCTTCTCATGTGGCTGTGGTATTGGTTTCACAGGTCGACGCACTAGATTATCTGACGTCTTACTCAAGGGGAATTACTCGCGATTAACGTAACATACAGAGAATAGCTTGTGTTGGTGTCTAGTCTAGTGCCCCTGGCCTAAGTCCTGACACGTTCTGACTTAGTGACTGGTACCTAGTCATAATAAGAATTGGTTTGCCTTCCCTTTAACATTTCAGTAATACAATCCTTTGACTGTCTCACTTATTAAAAAGATTGTGTTGATCAGTTCTTTAAACTACTGAGTTTTGAAACCTCGGGATGTATGACTTAGTGACCACAACCGCTTCCCAGCCAATGTGCCCACATATCTACAAAACAAAATTATATATATATAGCCCAGAGCGCAGTGAGAATGCTTCAGAAGATGAGCCATAAAACGAATGCCTACAAATCTATTGTTTTTTTTTTTAAATCTAGTCAAACTTTTCTTGACATTTTAACAAAATTATTTGGTAAGATGCATGCTGGGTATGTGCTAGATATGTATGTGCTAATGTGTTCTAGGTGTGTAGGCCTATGTGCTAGATATGTATGTGCTAATGTGTTCTAGGTGTGTTGGCCTATGTGCTAGATATGTATGTGCTAATGTGTTGTAGGTGTGTAGGCCTATGTGCTAGATATGTATGTGCTAATGTGTTGTAGGTGTGTAGGCCTATGTGCTAGATATGTATGTGCTAATGTGTTGTAGGTGTGTAGGCCTATGTGCTAGATATGTATGTTCTAATTGGTTCTAGATAGTCTTTACAAAGCGAAGTAATTGAGGTACAAAAAAAATGCTAGAAGTCCACTGATCAAAAGACGTTGTGTTGACTTCAAACAAGACTTTATAACTTGGTCAAGGACTCAGTCCGGTTCATCGTGTCACCACATGGATGACGCACTAAATGGGGCGTCCGTTTCTAGCGCTGCCTAGTGGTCATTTGTTTTCCTATTGGCTGGAGGCGATCTTTTATTTTGATTTCTTTAGGTGATCGTTTGAACATCGCCTTCAAGTTTTTTGTAAGAAACAAAATATTCTCTTCACACAGAATGTGGATACTTCGTAAATGGTGTAATTATTTGTCTTGTTACGAGGCAGAAAGGTGGCTTGAATGTTTCAATTGGTTGGTCTCTTGTTAGGTCTTCCTTCACTATCAGACTTTTGTTGTTGTGATGTCACCTACTTGAAAACTAAATCAGACTTTGTCTTGAGATAAATAAATCGACTTAGTGGACACCTTGTAATTTATTATTTATTTCACCTTCATTTATCCCTTAGTCTGTCGGACCGCTGGGGCACCACGCAAGATCTGTCAACCGTCTTTCTCCATTCCATTACAATTATTTATTTAACAGGAGAAAAAAAGATGATTAAAAGAGCATTTTAGTATCGACTTTTTTTTTACATGGGAGGAGAGAGAAACTTAAAAATTGATCAGTACATGAACTAGTTTATTTGTTCCTAGCAAGTGTTAGATGTCAGTCTTGTCATCAATATTTGCTGTAGTAAGTAGTCCAAGCATACACTCTGCAGATATATCTGATCCTATTACTTATGTCTTTGTATAGAGCGACTTCCATTCTGTTTTAACATGCTCACAAAACTTAGGCTCCATCCCCTATATGGACATGTGGGCACTCAGCCAACATCAGAAGAAAGTCTCGACATTCGAACTTGAAATCACTCTTCCAAGTGAACAAACTAAAGCTTAACTAAAGTGAAAAAAAAAACATGTCACCCTCCCAGATTTCGCTGTCTCAAAACAAACAAACATATACAACAATACTCCCCAACCTCCAGCAAAAATGTCAAACTAAAAACTTGGTATCGAATGACCTTGACGCAATGTTTAAAAGTAGCCTTATATAAAAAAGAAAGTCTCCTCAAATCAAAAGTAAAACAATGAAATGGACGCCCCAGCTGGTTGGAAGGCACCTACCCATACAATGTTTTACCCATGTGACGACACCCTTTGCCGGACAATGGAACGCGTCCTTGAAAAGTGGACCTCTAAACCTTTGTTTTTCATGTCGACGTGGTTTTCTGCTGGGTATAAATACCGTCTCCGGTCACAAAGTAGACTACTCCAACAGACGGACGTGTTTAGTGTTGCTATCTTTCATAGGAATACATTTTTAATTCTTGATCGGTGAGTCTTTCTAAATTCTTTTTTTTTTTTTTTTTTTGCAAATATTTTGTGACCGAATTCTTAGGTTTATGCATGATTACTATCAAAATTCTCTGCAGTCTTCTTATAAGTTCTCTCTTCTTACCATGTATAATGTCATTTATTTTATAATTGTATATCTAGGATTGAAATTATATAAGATATCAATCATATTTTAGCTGTTAATGTTAGTGCACTTATTACAAAAGATAAAGAAATAAATATATGTGCTGTATACATGAATTGATGAATAGAACATATGCTTGCACTTTATTATTCGTGGTCGAGAGGCTAAGTACGCTTGAACTTGGCTTGGCTACCTATGAAGGGGGCTTGACACCCGACTCGAGCAGAGTTGTGTTTACCGAGCGCCTAAAGGCAGTACGGAAAACCTTCTCCCAGATACCCCCCCCCCCCAACTGATCCACTCATGAGATTGTACCACAGCGCTATGACAATGCTATAAGCAGGAAAGTAGCGCTATATAGAAGCTAAAATTAATTAATTAATGTTTCGGAAGGGCTAGAACTGACTTAGTTTATATTTTTTCCCTAGATTGTCGACTCGATAGTTTCGGGTTCGAGCTCTGCCCAACGCTTTCCTCCTAGAGGGTTGGGCTGGGGTTCATATGTAGACCTACTCACGTCTTGATCTTTAAATACTTAATATATTAACTCTGTTAGTTTACAGTACAAAGTAGCTGAATAAAATTCAGCATTTCTTTGAATGTTTTCACTATAAATCCGATGAGATGAGGACAGACATTTTGGGGCTGAGTCTTTAGGCTATAGGCCTAATGTCTTGGAACCATATCACATTAATAAGTGAATTTGATAAGAACAACATAGTACACCATTACTCGGTACCAAAAGGTCTACTATTCCTGATCATAGTCATAGCATTGGTCTAGAACTAGTCATTTTAAGATTAAACCTGTAAGGTCATATGGTCATATGAATTCTAGTCTTGATTCTATATCTAGATTCTAGTTCTATTCTAGTTCTATATCTAGTAATTCTAGTTATAGTTCTAGATCTAATTTGTCGGTGAACGAAATGTCAGTGAACGAATTGTCGTGTCCCTGTTTATAACTGTAACAAAGTTACAAACAAACACACGTGCACACCCAACATTAATTTGTCGTCAAACCTAGCAGGTAAAAAAAAAAGTGGTTAGATTAGCAGACTATTTTTTTTTGTACTTGAAGTTTAAAAATGTTTAGGATCTAAACAAACAAAAAGGTTAACCAGTTGTACCCATAGACATAAATAAATATAGACTGGCCGATTAAAGAGTTTTATGAAACGAAAATTTGTGACTTGCAATTTTGTGTACTTTATTATACAGCAATTATGAGCAGTATAAAAGTTAAGTATTCATATCTATTTCAGCCATACACCTATATATATTGTAAATAAGGAGGCAGTGTAGTTTTGTTTAATCTCTAAAACTGAAGATCATGCAATTTTTCATAATTCGGAAATCCGAATACAATAGATATACATGTTTTCAAGTTACATGAAGTTACTTCCTTCGGCCTGTCTATATTTATTTATGTCTATGGTTGTACAGGAGCGGGACATAACCCCGTATTTATCTGCTGACATGAAAGAGAGGACAACTCTTCTGTTCTTTTTTTCCCCACGCATTTTCCCAGATAAATCTAAAAGAGAACAAAAATCAAAACTGAAATCATGTGATAGATGTATCAATAGTCTTGTACAGAATCAAAATACACTCTTATAGAATACATATTTCAATATTAGGAGTCACAATACAAACATCAGTTGTTATGGTGGTAAAGACGACACAATTTGTTTTTCATTTATCAAGCATACTTATTTCAAAAGAAATGTAAACAAGATATTTTTATAAATTGATAACTCTTTTACTTTCCTTTCAAGGAATCAATATTCATTTTGTCTCATTTTGCAGAAAATTAAAATAATTGAGCAAGTCGACTGGTTCATTGACTACACAGAACCTGCTGTTTCCAGTGTCCAGATCTACTGCTATCATGAATGCTTACAAAGCTGCACTCTACGCTGACCGTTTAAAACAGTCCAGCCAGACCGTCAAACCTTTAGTGCCAATGACATCTCAAGAAACGGATCCAATTGATAAACATATGTTCCAAACTGCTAACATGACATCGATCACAGCCAATACACTCCTAGAAAACAATAACTACATTCTGTACCAGCATAGCCCAGAGTTTGAACTTGCACGGTTAGAAGCTGGGATGAAGTGTGAACCCGTCTCTATGTACCCCGAGAAAGACGAAGACTTCAGGGAAGTCTATATGTACCCCAAGAAAGATTTTAGGGAAGTAGAGACCTTCACGTCTGCTTTTAACCAGCTGCCTAACTTCAACAAAATTTTACTCTTTGTCTCATTGGGGTTCGTCCTACTGACCATTCTAATGCTCCCAGTACTGGTTTGCACAGTCTCTTTTGGCCATCAACTGGACGCTCGATTAAATAAACTACATAAAGTATTTCAAGATGAGAGAGAGTTGGTACATTCCTTCTTGCGTGACTCTCTGGTAGCAGATCTCAAACTGAAAACCAATGACACTTGTTTCTGTTTGTATAATCAACAATTTTCTTGGAATGATGCCAGACAGTTTTGTCTCAAACTGGGAACTGGAGTCCATCTGAGGGAAATCTACAGCCAAGACGACGACTCCCTGATGCCTCTATTTCAAAATACAAACCTTACTCAAGGAATATGGCTCGGCGGTTCTAATTTGATGAATCAAAGTGTCTGGCTATGGGACTACACAAGGACACCAATTAGTCAATGGGATAACAATCCATCAATTCAATGGGATCTTTCAGTTGACAGCAAGCAATGTTTGGAAGTCTTCAAAGGGGACAATGACATCTACAAACTGAATGGTGTTGAATGTGAGGATAAAAAATCATTTTTGTGTTCTGCTAAGTTAGTTGATTCAGCATGTGTTTGTTGAAAGTAGCCTCTGTCTTGTCATCGCCTAATGTCAAAGATAACTTACTAGGCTTCACAATAAGCATTCAATAGAAACCAAAGTTTGAATTTTTAACATAAATGTGCCATGGCTTAAATAAAATACCTCCTAGTCAGTAAAAAAATAAATACACTGATTTAAATAAGAATTTATTTTTTAAAAATTGGGACAAAATGTAAATAGACCTTAACTGCTTGATTGATTGTCTTTATTTCATTTAAAATAAGATTTGTTTTTCAACATTGTTATATATATATATTTATTTTTAGAAATACTTGTAGAAAGAGTAATTAGATGAAAGCCATGGTAACTTGTTTATTTTGTCTTTTCAACTCACCAACTTATCAAATAAAGTTTATTTAGTGTATTTGTAAATACATGTAAATATAAGTTTAACCAATTTACTGTGTTGTATAAAACTGAAGTTATGTTTGCTCTTGAGTTTGACATTCCGATCAAGTCTCCATTGTTCAAATCATGGGCGTAGCCAGGATTTTTTTTCGGGGGGGGGGTTTGAACCCCAACCCCCCCCCCCCCTCTGGCTACGCCCATTGTTCAAATGTTGTTGTCACATTTATTCGTTTTGACTTGTCCAATAAAACAAAAAACGACCTACTCAAAATTTGTCCTTCTGACACTGAGTTGTAGCCTATTTTAAATCTGCCTCATTGTGTTTCTCGGTATTTAGAGAAATGAGATAGGCAAATGGTAAAGAGGAAACTTGGAACATCTAGAAATTTGTTCTATATCTATTTAGATCTATTTGTAAGCAAGCATGCCAGCTTACACAAAAGTCAAAATATAAATATTTTAGTATATATGCATATATAGTATATACATACATCTAAAATTGAGAATTTAAGCAGATTTTTTGTTAAAATACACATCACGTAATGAATTTTTGATGAATTTTTTAAATGAATCTTTTTTAATATACAATATGCAATAAGATGTCCATCACATTCCATCTTCCTATCGAGTCACGGTGTTTTCATTTCATAATTCCTTCGCATTGCTCCACGCTCCTTTAAAATACAAACTATTTCGCAGTTCCCTAAACACACACGCATACAAACATCCATAACAAAATTGTACGTGGATTTAGGTCATTATGTAATATTCTACAACTGAAATAATATATGACTTCAAATCAACGTCAATAGCATTAAACTCTGGTGTACCTGAAGGTGCAATATTAGGCCCACCACTGTTTCTAGCATAAATTATGACCTAAATACAAGCATTAATTCGGCAACAAAAGTCTATTGGAAGGAGATGGCATAATACACAGAATAATAAAAACAACAAAAGATACTGAAATGTTTACGAAGAGAATTAGATGAATTATAGAAATATTAATCCAATTGTCTTTCCAACAGGAAAATGTCAGTTATTTTGAGTAGCAGATTAGAAAAAAAACAACAACTAAAAACTAAACTAAATACTTTTAATGTGACCTATTCATATTGCTTAAATTTGAATAGTTAAAAATCAAACAAAACATTTGGTTTATTACATTCAAATGTCTGACCAATACAACACAAACATAAAAACTAAAATGCTTTTTAACCTATTAGACCAATATTAGACAATGCAACTTCTGTTTGAAAACCATCCACCCAAGAAAACAAACAAAAAAACTAGAACAGACACAAATTAGAGTCGTACAATTTCTATCAAATGAATACTCACATTTGTAATATCAATAAACTTAGAGCAGTGGCGTAGCTAGCCATGTGCGGGTGGTGAGGGCCGCACGAGGCATCAAGTGGTGAGGGGCATCAAACTAAGGATAAATTTTTTGAGTAAAAAATACCTTCTGGTATGTATTTAGTTTCAGCCATATTGAACAGACTTCCCTGCTTCTTGTCAACATTCAATACCACTGAGTGACAATAATCTCTCACTAGGTTTTCATTCAAATAATCTTTTTTTCGTTTCGTTTTCTTCTTTACTCATTAGTTCACTGTAATACATGTTTTGTAAAAAAATATCACGGGCGTTGCTTAAAGTCTGAAAAATCTGGGTGGCGCGCATAGTATTAGCTCAGAAAAAGAAATTGTGTTATCCGGTCTAAATGGTTGGTAGGTAGGAATGAAAGGGCCCAAAAAGGTAAAACTCTGAAAATAGCCGACTACTTGGATATCATTCCTTTTCTCTCATAGAAGAAAATAGCTGCGACTACCTGAACAAAATCTTGGACATCATTCCTTCTCTCTCATAGTAGAAAATAGCCGACTACTTGGATATCATTCCTTTTCTCTCATAGAAGAATCTGGCACTCAATGGGCATAGCGAACAAGTTCAAATAGAATCGCAAAGAAAAAAATCTAGGTCATTTCTAAAAGTTTGTGAAACTACTGTCTAAGTACAACCTACTCCTAAGAGTAAATGTTCTCCGAACCAAGCTAGATCCAGACCAAATACGTACATGTTTTTTAGAAATACAAAACGAAATTACAAAACGTAATAAGATTACGGGTCAAATATTTCTCCATTATTTAGACAGTACACCTGACATATCCAAACTGGATCAATGTTCTCAAATGTTAAGGTTACGTTGTCATAAAAAATGAAGAGGTATAAACACAAAAGAAAAAGCCTCGGATTTTAATGTATTCTGTCTTGGATGGGATAGTTCAAACAATAATCACCCAATATGAACAATATCATGATGTGGTAGGTAAATATGAATTTGTGTCACCATCCCAACTATCGACCCATCAGGTCGAAGCTAATCTCGATAGTGCTCACATTGACATTGACAAAAAACAAATCTTGTCTGGAGCGAAAGATACAAAGAGAACTGAAAGGTTTGTCGCAGTTTCTTAAGAAGCCTCTGAACTTCTGAAACAAGGACCGGCTTGGGATCTTGAGTTCATCAAAATAATAAAGATATCGGCGAGATGATTCAGTTCAAAATATGCTTGTTTCTTTTTGTTTTTCAGATTTCTGAAAATTGAGGTAAGCGTGGTTCTATGCTAGAGAAGTTTTTTCGGACTTAAGTTGATCTAGAATTAACTCTTTCTCTCCGTAATTATTTTTCCACGTTTTGAAGGAATTCTTCATTTGCTTATTACTATTTCACTACCCCTGTTTTGATTGGACTTCAATAGCTTTGTTGTTTGTTTTCAGAATGTGGACAAAATACATTTAAAAAATGGTTGATAGTTTTGCGAGCAAGAAAGCGCGTATTGTTTATTTCTAGTATCTTTCTGTTACATGAATATGTTTGTTACAAATAATACCGTTGTACCGTTGTTACTTTATCACAGGATGAAATTCTATCAAAAGCAAATGCCAAAGAATGAAGAAAGAAGGTTGGCAGTTCTTGTGTCCAACAGATCAAGGGATAGGTGAATGCAGGGCCGGTTTTAGGCCACTGCAACCTATGCGGTCGCAGTGGGCCCCGCGCTTTCATAGGCCCCCGCGCTAGTTCTATGTGTAATTATTAATTGCAAAATATATACGAAAAAATTTTGGAAATGTCCTGCACTAATTAAAATCTCATGAAAACTTATAAAAATCTCATGAAAAATAGCAAAAATTATCATTTGTGTGTGTCATTCATTATGGAAAACGCCATTTCTACTCTCGATAAAAAAAGAGACAATGTCAGCTTTCATGTAATAAAATGTAATGATCGGACAAATTTTCCCCATAACCGGAAGTTCCATTACCGTATTTACTTTTATAGTCACTGGCATAAAAATATGTCATAGGTTGCAAGATTCGTAAAGTAAAATTAACTTGATCACAATTTTGTACTTAGAAAAGAATGAATAAAATGCAAAGCCGAATTTATTTTCTAATAGAAAATCTTAATGTTCACTTACTATCCTTATTCCCACCTAGAGTAGGCCCCGCGCAATCAGTTTCGCATAGGGCCCCGCAATTGCTAGGACCGGCCCTAGGTGAATGTGAAGTTAGATGTGAACCTGGCCTAACTGACGTCTAATAATTAATTAATCTAATTGTTTTGTAAAGGGTCAATCTCTTATTGAAAGCTTCAAGAAAAAAAGAATTTCCTTTAAAAAGAAATCATTTAGTTTAGTGCTCTATGGTCTTGAAATGGCACTGCAGTTCACACGAGAATATAAAAAACTACTTTTAAATTTTTTTCTCTTAAAAAAAAAGTAAACAATTTTGTAAATATAGTACTTTGTAAGACAGAACTTACATAACTTACATTTTAGAATGTCGACCGTATTTATTGGTAATTAATTATTTTGTTTGGACAAGGGAAAGAAATAGTACTTGACAGATGTGGTGGTATAAGTTGAATTAGTCCCATTGAGGACTCTTCATCCCTAAGGAAACATTTTTTTATGCATTTAAAAAAGGATAATGTAAACATTCACCAAGGTACCCCATTCTGCCCTCCCCCTTTCACAACTGATCCAGACAAGTTATAGGATCATAGCGCATTGAGAAAGCTAAAATCTTAACAAAAACAATTGGTATAAATATTTCTAATCGAACAGATTCATTATGTCTAAATCAGAGGTATATATAATCACATAACTGCTACAAACTATTTAATACAATTACATTTATTATATGCTTTGTTTATTTTAAAAAAGTTTTTTTTTTTCATTGCTTTTTTTTTTTCATAAAGTTCAAGGTTATTTCTTTACATATACGGATATGAGAGAGAGAGAGAGGGAGGGAAGAGAGAGAGAGAGAGGAGGGGGAGAGAGATAGAGAGAGGGAGAAAAAAAAGAGAGGGAGAGAGCCCATGTTAAGGTTACATACTGAAAGGACATGACCAGTTAGTAATATCTAGTTCTTGTCTATTAACACTAAATTCTTCGAATGTTCCTTCAGAGTTGAAGATAGTTTACTACCTAGTCCAAACCTCCGGCAGGACGACTGGGGATGGGAGTGGGCAGGATTTGAACCCTCGACAATCGAAAAATCCGAACGACAGTCCAGCGCGCAAACCACAAGACCAGGTGGATAATATAACACTCAGTAAGTTAGTCATCAATTTGTATAACAAGCCTATCCTATAAATGTACGCATGTTTGGAATACAGGACCTGATGACCAAACAGGCAAAAGTTCATTGTACTGTGTCTGCACTGACTCTACTATATAAACATATAGTCTACTTAAACATGCTCGTTGTACAGATTCTCTCTCTGACACAGACACTTGAAAGCTTGAATAGCAACATAGAGATCCTGTTGATGTTATTTAAGTCAAACACTTGACTGGAAAGTCATTCATTTCGTAGTGACTCTTACAAAGGATTCAACAAGAAGGTTAGTAGACTTGCAGTCCCTTCTGATAAATAGTCAGTGTATGCTGCTTAGTCAATTTTTTGTTGTCTTTTGTATTTCTCTCTCTCTCTCTCTCTCTCTCTCTCTCTCTCTCTCTCTCTCTCTCTCTCTCTCTCTCTTACTCTTATTACTATCCAGCCCTTTCGTTTCTCCTCTCTGTCTATTTCTCTCTCTTTTCACCCCCGTTTCTCCATTCTTCTCTCTTTCTATGTGTCTCTCTCTTTTTGTTTCATCCATCTGCTTCTTACTTCTGCCTCTTTCTCTCTTTTTCTCTCTCTCTCTCTCCGAATTCTGTCTTAATTGTACACTTAAAGACACTTTCTATCTTAAAGTAAACAACTTCCAATTGTCTTCCAATGATTAAAATGTCTGTTTCTCTAGTTGTCTGCCCCTGTACTGCCTGCCAGAGAAACGTACAAACAACAAAACTGTTGGGAAAAAGGGGGGGGGGTCACTAAAGTGATTGCAACGTTCTTTTGACAAAATATTTATTGTAATCATTAAATATTATATTATTATTACTGTTATATTATTATTATCAATTAATTATTTACTAGTTAACTCTAGAGAAGTCATTCTCAATAGGATTCATGTCACCAAGAGAAAACAACAACTAATGGTCTAATAACAACTTTAGTTTTGGCCTTTGTGACCTTAGTTTTGTTTGCACACAACTCCTCAATGTACAACATTCTTTCTTGTGTCTAGAATGCTACGAGCAGTGCACACACCGGATACGCCCGTTGATGTGTTCCCAGGCTTTCTAGTGTTTAGTAAGGCCTTCTTTTGCTTTAGTTTTACATTTCCATAGCCAAAATGGCCCACATTTTAACTATTCCTCAAAGCCCCAAAATTTTTAACATGATTTGGAAAGACCTACTTTATAACGCTCCCCGACACACACACAAACACACACACACACACGCGCGCGCTTTGGGCCAATTCGTAATGGTCAAATGCTTTCAAACTCCATCAATTATTTTATCACCTGTTAAAAATCATCTTAGGATCAAAATTATAAATTCATTTCAACTTTTATATAGAGCTAATTATTACAATTAAATTGTTTAAAAGAAAAACGACATAAAATAAAAATTCGCGCAAATTTAGGGACTTGAGCTCCTGACTTCAGATTTAAAGTCTTATGCTTTACCAACTGAGGTAACCAAGTTTTATTAGTGTCGGAAGAAATTACGCACTGAGTCAGGGCCGGTCCTACAGATTGCGGGGCCCTATGAGAATCGGATCGCTCGAGGCCTAGTCTGAGTAGGGATAAGGATAATAAGTGAAAATATATATTTTTTGTTAGAAAATAACTTCGTCTTTTCATTTTATTAATACTTTAATAAGTACAAAGTACTAAGTACTAAGTACAAAATCACAGTCAGATCTGCCTTTTAAATGTACTCTCGACTAGCAAAATATCGCTTTAGATTTGTTTAAAGTGATTGAGATAGATTTAGAGCTCTATTTAGTTACCAGTTGAGTGACTATTACATTAAATGAAGTATTGGAACTTCCTGATTAAATTTCAAATTTGCCTTTTTTTTTACATTTTTATGAAATGAAAGTTGACGATGCCGTTTTCTTTAAATCGTGAGTTGGATTGGCGTTTTCCATAAAGAATGACTGCCCGAAATGACAATTTGGTCTATTTTTTCAGGACATTTTTATAATATTTCAGGATATTTAAATAATTTCAGGATATTTTAATAATTTCAGGAGATTTTAATAATTTCAGGAGATTTTAATAATTTCAGGAGATTTTAATAATTTCAGGAGATTTTAATAATTTCAGGAGATTTTCATGACTTTTTCGTATACTTTGCAAATTTAGGAAAGTTCCAGGAGCTCCTGGACAATCAGGAGGCCGCGGGAATATTGTTATAAGTTCAATTGGTTTAATTAAGTAATTTACAACTAGAGTTAGCGCGGGGCGTATGAAAGTGCGGGGCCCACTGCGACCGCATAGGCTGCAGTGCCCTAAGGCCTGCCCTGCACTGAGGTATAATCTTTGACTTTCTCACATGTCGCCTTAAAAAAACAACACGTGGAGTCGAACTAAAAATCGATGATGGTAAATTTAACCGATGCGGTATCGATGATGGTAAATTTAACCGATGTGGTATCGATGATGGTAAATTTAACCAATGTGGTATCGATGATGGTAAATTTAACCAATGTGGTATCAATGATGGTAAATTTAACCGATGTGGTATCAATGATGGTAAATTTAACCGATGTGGTATCAATGATGGTAAATTTAACCGATGGGGTATCAATGATGGTAAATTTAACCGATGTGGTATCAATGATGGTTAATTTAACCGATGTGGTATCAATGATAGTAAATTTAACCGATGTGGTATCAATGATGGTAAATTTAACCGATGTGGTATCGATGATGGTAAATTTAACCGATGTGGTATCGATGATGGTAAATTTAACCGATGTGGTATCAATGATGGTAAATTTAACCGATGTGGTATCAATGATGGTAAATTTAACCGATGTGGTATCGATGATGGTAAATTTAACCGATGTGGTATCAATGATGGTAAATTAAACCGATAAGGTATCGATGATGGTAAATTTAACCGATGTGGTATTAATGATGGTAAATTTAACCGATGTGGTATCAATGATGGTAAATTTAACCGATGTGGTATCGATGATGGTAAATTTAACCGATGTGGTATCGATGATGGTAAATTTAACCGATGTGGTATCAATGATGGTAAATTTAACCGATGTGGTATCGATGATGGTAAATTTAACCGATGTGGTATCAATGATGGTAAATTTAACTGATGTGGTATCGATGATGGTAAATTTAACCGATGTGGTATCAATGATGATAAATTTAACCGATGTGGTATCGATGATGGTAAATTTAACCGATGTGGTATCGATGATGGTAAATTTAACCGATGTGGTATCGATGATGGTAAATTTAACTGATGTGGTATCAATGATGGTAAATTTAACCGATGTGGTATCAATGATGGTAAATTTAACCGATGTGGTATCGATGATGGTAAATTTAACCGATGTGGTATCAATGATGGTAAATTTAACCGATGTGGTATCAATGATGGTAAATTTAACCGATGTGGTATCAATGATGGTAAATTTAACCGATGTGGTATCAATGATGGTAAATTTAACCGATGTGGTATCAATGATGGTAAATTTAACCGATGCGGTATCGATGATGAAAATAACTTAGTTGTTCCAGTTCTTCTTGTTCTCTGTAAGTGGGAGAATTATTTATAAGTGATCAATCAAATACTCCTTCTTCTCTAGCGCTTTTAGAGCATGGAATGGGTTGCCTTAGCTAACCAGGAAAACCAATGACTTGCCAGAATTTAGGTCATTGGTTAATATGCATGACTAAATGCATGACGCGTAGGACGTAATCATCTTCTTTTTTTGAAGTAACGTCTGTATTATCTAATATATAAAGCAGAAAGTAAGGCGTATGTATGTATGTGTCCCCGCATAGAAATCAAAAATCGTTTCACCGGTCTTGATAAAACTTGGCAGAAATGTTCCTTGGGTACTAACTTAGACCGTAGTGTATGTATTGTAGCCCTAAAACAAACTTAATGTGAGCAGGTCAGGCAGGCGCGAGTGTGGTGGCCTATTCTCTTCTGCTGCTCAACATTAACTTATTTATAACAGTGGCAGGTGGTAGCTCTACTGGGTGGGCCCAATCTGTGCACCTCGGTCTGCGACCAAGGGGCTAGAGTCGCCTAAGCAGCCAGACAGCACAATTAAACTAAACTACACTAATCTAGCTAACTAAAGGAACAAACTAAACTAAATTTATAAAACAAAATATAAATACACTTTATTTACAAAAAACTTACAAAGCAATAAAAATATAGATGAATACAAAAAAATAAACTTAGAAATAAACTAATCCACCTGACTATACCACTACCAACACTAACAAACTAATTAAACAAACTATCTAACTAAATCACTACAATTACTACCCTAAACCTATATCTACACAATTCTACACTAACTGAACACACTACAATAAACTAGTCTACATATAACAAAAAAGGTACAAGGAGGCGATGGCAGACTAATGGCAGCTATAACTGCGGCAAACAGGCAGTAGACTAACAACAGTTACAGTAGATGTAACGACAGCAGGAATTATAGCAGGCGGTCCCAGCTGAATATAAGCACAACAATTAAATAATTATTTCTTCTACATGGTCACACTGACCAACGGTCAACACCGGAAAAAAGAAAGAACTGACCGCACCTGTTCTATTTATAGAGCCAGGTCATGACTCGTACAAACTAACTTCTAAAGTAAAAGAGCTGGCGGGAGACATGCATGCGCTCCGCACTAGCCTAGATAGTTTACAAAACTTAAAATACAGATATAAATAGATAAAAATTAAATCTAGGATCGCCAGCTCACATTCACCCCCGCTCAAAACTTTTGCGTCCCCGCAAAATAAAAATACACAAAATACAGAGATAACAAGATTACAAAGAGAGTTTGTGTTACACAAACTCAGAGGCGGCCCCCGTCGAAGTCGGATCCCTGTCGGATCTGCATATTCGCAAATAATATTCAAGAGGTGATTTAATTTTGATGTAAAATGTTTTACACGTTTCGGATGTTCCTTCAGAGTTGAAGATAATTACTTCCTAGTCCAAACCTCCCGCAGGACGACAGGGGATGGGAGCGGGCAGGGTTTGAACCCTGGGCCATCCATAAATCTGAACGACAGTCCAGCGCGCAAACCGCACGACCAGGCAGCCATCCGATGGTCAAAAGTAATAATGTTTCAAAGATTCATTTGCCGTAAATTTAAATTTAATAAAAAAATAGTAGATTAGTTTTAGTACATTAAAACATTACAATATTGATCAAAACGTTTGGAAATGAAAATCTACACTTTTTCTTTACACTTTAAGTTTAGAAATTGAAATTCTACACCTTAATCTAGTCTATTTTAGTCTAAACTAGATCTAGAAATTCTAGATCTAGACTCTAAAATAATTTTAATTAGAATATAAATCCAGATCTAGATATACTGTAATAAAAATCTAGATCTAGTTTAAAAAATCTAGATTAGATCTAAATCAAGATATCATTCCTTTTTTAAACGCGAGTCACATAACGAGGCTTAATAAACATTACTATACCGAGTTCTTTTTTCATTTCATTTGAAGAATTAATTCCATAAAACGTCAGAGGGAAAAAAAAACACTACGTCACACGGCCTAGCTAGACTAAAAATCGCCTTCATCTATAAGAGCCATTTATCGAGTGTTCGTAGACTTTGGTGCACCGAGTGCGTTCTTTAAGCATTTCATTTAAAGAATTCATTCCATATGACGTCAAAGGGAAAAAAAACACTACGTCACACGGCCTAGCTAGAATAAAAATCGCCTTCATCATTACGAGCCTTTTATCGAGTGTTCATAGACATTGGTGCACCGAGTGCGTTCTTTTAGCATTTCATTTAAAGAATTCATTCCATGTGACGTCAAAGGAAAAAAAAACACTACGTCACACGGTTTAGTTAGACTAAAATATGTTTTTATTAATACAAGCAATTTTTTCGAGGGTTAATAGACATTGGTGCACCGAGTGCGTTCTTTTAACATTACATTTAAAGAGTCCATTCATATGACGTCAAAGAAAAAAAATTCCATTACCTCACAATAGGCTAGTACCGGTACCATAAAAAAAATGTCTTTATTTACACGAGATATTTAACGAGGGTTCATAGACATTGGTGCACTGAGTTCTAATAGATATTATTTAAAAAGGATCAAAGCCACATTGTTTTTGCGTTTTGTCTGTCAGTCGGTCTGTCCGTTATCTTGATATAAAAAAACCAACTAAAAGTTATTAAAAATTGATTAACCTTTATTTTACGTTTCAAAACATCGCAATAATTTTTAGGTATGAACACAATTGAAAAGTTTATATAATAGATTGTTCCGGATGTTTGTGTAAATAGTAAAAAAAAAAGAGAATTTCAGATAAATGTAATACCGTTAATTAATTTTTTTGGATGGTCTCGTATAAAAATTAGATGTACTACAGCCACGTGGAGAGATTTTCATACCTTACTTTGGTGTTTGGATTCTGTTTTCCTTAAAAATCGGAACATAATATTAACGATAATTAGATTTTTTAATGTTTTAGGTAGAAAGTTAAATGTACTGTAAGAGAGTAGTGAGTTAAAATATTTTTCATAAAAATCCGTAAAAACATTATTTCGTAAATGAGAAGATTATTTGTTTATTAATTAGAAGAGGGAGTTCAAACAATTATTTGGCGTTAGTAGATTTTTAAATAAATTCGGAAATTTCTGTCGACGATTTGTAAGAAACAAAATCCGGAACTTTCTTTATCGATTACAAAACTTCTATGTTATGTTTTACAAGAAAATTAAATGTCTAAAAAGTAATTTTCAGTAATCAATTCTAGTAAATTACTTTTTTTAAAAGCCTTATGCGATTTCAAACAATCATTAGGCATAATTCATGTTTTATAAAACAATATCCGGAACATTTTTACACTTAATGAAATATAAGTCAGTATAGAGATTATGATTTAGCATTAATATGCTATTTACATAAAAAACGGAACAACATATTATTGATAATGTGTTTTTGCAACGTTTAAGCATGGAAATTGAATGTAATATAAGTTAGAAGAGCAAACAAACATTTGTTGGCGTTGATTAGTTTTGCACACAAAAATCCGGAACAATCAATTTTAGATACTTAAAACTATTGAGATGTTATGGGAGGAACATTAAAGGGTAAATCAGATTTTCAATAGCTTTTAGAGTTCTAGTTTTTTAAATCTAATCGTGACGGACAGACCGACCACAGACAAAACGCACAAAAATAAGCTTCTTTTATTCGGATGGGAGCACTAAACAAAAAATAAATAAAATCTGATTTTTAAAAAAAGTTTAAGGAATTGGTTTAGCACCTGATCATGTTGCGACGTTACGCTACTGCACGAAAATCGCTGCATAAAAAGTCCATTTAAAAAAATGTGCGTGATATTTACATACAAAGTGCATTATTAGCCTTTATAAACAAACAGAAATGTTTTCTTTTAATTTTAGCAGCTAGTAGACCAGAAAAAACGTCTTTAACTATTATTTGTATTTGTTGTAAACATTTCCTGTACATTTTAAAAATATATTTGACTTAGTGATACTGAAAATACACAAAAATTGTCCATCTTTGTTAGCATATTGTAACATTGCCTCCCTTACATTTACGTAATTGTTTTAGAATTGGTGTATTTGGTGTACAAAACTCAAAAGAAAAATCTTACTCTGGAATAAATGTAACCTAACACAACTACACCAAGCTGCACTAAACTTTCAACAAACATTCTTATTAGAAAAAGACATTAACCAACCAGTCGATGACCTCTGGAATTTCATTAAAAACCATCTTAAAAGCATAATAGAAAATCATATACCAACTAAATACACATCAAACAAAATAAATAAATGCTGGTTTAATAATAGACTAAAGAAGCTTTGTAAACAGAAGGAAAACCTCTATAGAAAATTTAAAGAAACTAATGCAGAAAGAGTTTACAAAAAGTATATAAAAATTAAACACTTAACCCAAAAAGTAAGCAGACAGCTGCAGAGTGAATACATAAACAATGTAATATCTAAAGATAACAACAAAAACCTATGGTCATACATTAAGTCTAAGAAAATGGAAACAACAGGCGTAGCGCCATTAAAAGATGAACATAACATAATACATAATGATAATGAAACTAAAGCAAACATTCTAAACAAATACTTTGCATCAGCATTCTCAGCCCCAGGAGACAAAGACATATTACTGAATTTGAACCAAGTAGACAACATAGAAGATATAGTAGTACAAGAAAATGGAATTCAGAAACTATTAGCCAACACCAAACCAAATAAAGCTTCTGGACCTGATGGTATTCCAGCTAGATTACTCAAAGAACTAAGTAATGAGCTAGCCCCAGTGTTCAAAATACTCTTTCAGGCTTCACTTAACCAGGGCAGAGTACCAAAGGACTGGAAAGAAGCTAATGTCACCCCCCTATTTAAAAAAGGAGAAAAATCTGACCCAGGGAACTACAGACCAGTATCACTTACCAGCATCACATGTAAAATCCTAGAACACATAATATGTAGCAACATCATAAACCACTTAGACAAACATAATGTCCTCACACCATACCAACATGGCTTTAGGAAATATAGATCATGTGAAACACAACTAATAGGACTAATTGATGATTTTTCAAAAGGTTTAGATAATAGTGAACAAATAGATGCTATCTTACTAGATTTTTCTAAGGCTTTTGACAAAGTTCACCACCATAGTTTGCTTAAAAAATTAAAATATTTCGGCATTAATGGTCCACTGCATCAGTGGATTAAAGACTTTCTGATAGGGAGAGAACAAACTGTAATAATAAATGGCTCTAAATCAACACCGATAACAGTAAACTCAGGTGTACCTCAAGGTACAGTCTTGGGTCCACTACTATTTTTAATTTACATAAATGATTTACCAAATTGCATTAGTTCAGGAACAAAAGTCAGATTATTTGCAGACGATTGCATAATATATAGAACAATAAAAACAACACAAGACACAGATATTTTACAAAGAGAATTAGATGAATTACAGAAATGGGAATCAAATTGGAGCATGTCTTTCCACCCAGAAAAATGTCAGTTGTTAAGAGTAACAAAAAAACTAAAACAAATTAATTCCACTTATCTTATTCATGGCAAACCAGTATCACAGACTAAAAACGCAAAATACCTAGGTGTTATAATAAATGAAAAACTATCATGGAATCCACATATTGATGAAACTACAAAAAAATCAAACAAAGCATTAGGATTTATTAAAAGAAATTTCTATAAATCAAATAAGAACATAAAACTAAAATGTTACTTAACCTTGGTTAGGCCAATAATAGAATATGCATCCTCCGTTTGGGACCCCTCAACTCAAGAAAACATTAAGAAACTGGAACAGACACAAAATAGAGCAGTGAGATTCATAACAAACGAATATTCACATTTGACTAGAGTAACACCTTTAGTAAAATCACTAAATTTAGAAAGCCTTCAGGACAGAAGGCTCAAAAGTAAAGTAGCAATCATACATAAAACACTGAACCATAATCTTCAAATACAAAAACAAAATTTAATAAAATACTCTGAAAGACACAAAGATAAAGGCACATTCCTCGTCCCATATGCTAGGACAAATTTGTACAAATACTCCTTCTTCCCTAGTGCTATTAGAGCATGGAATGGGTTGCCTGAGCTAGCCAGGAAAACCAGTGACTTGGCAGAATTTAAGTCATTGGTTAATATGCATGACTAAATGCATGACGCGTAGGACGTAATCATCTTCTTTTTTGAAGTAACGTCTGTATTATATAAGATAAGATAAGATTTTTATGAAAAAATCGCTTGCATAATTAATTTTATAAATTAAACGGTTTGCTTTTAGAAAACCAAAAGTAGCCGTTGCACCTAAACTTTTCAAGCCGGATTTAATGATGAAATAATATTTTTCATATCTCTTCTAGTTTTCGAGATCTGAGTGTGACAGACGGACAGACGGACATTTTGCACAAACCTAATAGCGGCTTTTTCCCCTTACGGGGGCCGCTAAAAAAGTCAAAATATATACAGCAGAAATAAAATAAAAATAAATTCATACAAGAAAACGGAGAACTATAACCATAGCTCTCAGAATCAAAAATACATTAACCTTTATAAATGGCTTCACAAGTGGCAAAGCTTACAACAGAACCATAAAACACAGGCAATACAAAAGTGCATGACATCTTTTAAAAAATGGAACGATAAAAAAAGTAATTAACGAAAACTACATGGTTAGAGCAAATGACGCCCTAGCCAAACTTGATAAACTTAGTCACACAGACTAACAGGAACTCTTTAAGGCTTAACTTAGTTCCTTAGCCACACAGGCTAAAACAAAGTCACACAGACTTATACAAAGCCACCAAGGCTTCAACAGGCCCATAGTCACACAGACTTATGGCCAGCCACTGAAGGCTCACAATGGTCACAAAGACCAAAACATTAAAAAATAAAACATCAATACCACATAGCTGACATGTTCAGCCAAATGGCAAAACACAAAAAAAAAACTGGTACACTCAAAGTGTCATAACACAACCTGAAGTTACAGTGCTATAACAAAAAACACAGGGCATCCAACAGTGGTGATGAGACATAGAAAATAAAAAAATAAAAGGACCACTGTCAGACAAATCAACTTAATAGGGCATTAATGAGTACTTAAACTTCCTACATCAAAAAGCAAAAAAAAAGTCGAAACTACTTACAAAAAAACATTTCCTGCCTTCTAAAGGCAACTATAAAAAAAAAACATTACAAGCCTTCCAAAGGCAACAACAAAAAACCATTATATGCCTTACAAAGACAACTGCCGAGTGCTGCAATGTGCCATTTATCTATGTCATGGCCTCCAAGGTAAAACAACATTAACGAGTACCTTGACGATACATCGCAAACTTTCATGACTAGAAGAATGCACATCAGCGACCAACAACCTAAGCTCAATATTGGCTATTGAAAGCCCAATAAAGACTTAAAAAAATATCTACTATGTTGCAAAACCATTAGTAGAGCAAGCATGGAAGATACAAAAATAAAAAAATCATTATACAAAATACATCATTAATACCACACAACAAAATAATATTAAACATGCGAAAACATAGCCATACAAAGGAAAGTTTACAACAAACAAAAAAGGACTAAAACTAAAGATCCAGCCGGGTAGGTTGTCTTCTCCTTCTGGAGGACCTCCTTGGCAATTCCGGTGGGTCTGTCAATGCTGGAGCAGAGATGGACTGTGCTCTGCAATTACTTCGGCCTCAAAGCAACGTCCTTGATCTGAATGCAGTCGCCTAGGCACCCCACAATGCACTATCCAGTTCTCTATGATGGCCTTGGCAACCGTTTTGGCTGTTTGGTCTCTGGTGGGGACCGCCATAGTCCACTTTGTGAATATGTCTGTTAGCACTAGGACATTTTCTCGGCCATCGGAGGCAGGCTCGAGCACCGTAAAGTCCATGGCTACCACTTCTAAAGGAAGAGTAGCTGTGACGTGACCAGGAGGTTGATAGATTTTGGTGTTGGACTGCTTTGCAAGTAAGCATCGCTCACATGCCATACAGTGTCGCTTGATATCCTGTTCCATTTTCGGCCAATACATGTCGTTCTCCGACTCTGGACATACAATTTCATCTGCAGAAGCTGGGCTGACATCTCTCTGCAGGCATGGGGGTAGCTGCAGACTTCTCTCCTCCTCTCGGATCACTCTTCCGAGGCACCTCAACTTCAGCCTGGGACCGCTGCACCCTTCCTGCCGCTGCTGCCATTCTGCCACCCTAACCTAACACTTCAACTCTAACCAACTCTAACCCTAACCCATAACAACAAATACTAACTACCTCACAACGCACTACAACAACTTCCTAGAACTACATCCTACTAAAACTTCTAGGCCCCACACTTTAACAACAAATAACAGATAGCAAAAAAATAAAACAAAACTCCTACTGCAAACTAAACTATCCATATCCTAAAAACCTACAACAAAATAAATTCTCTAACACTGATGCCAAATCCTAACACCAATGCCAACCTAATAAATCCTAACACTGACCTAAAGAAACCTAACAAAAGCCTAAAAGGAACCTAACAACAACCTAATCTAAAAAAAATAATGTGCGTCTGGCCACTCAAGCACAGATCCCACTTCTGACACCAAAAATGTGAGCAGGTCAGGCAGGCGCGAGTGTGGTGGCCTATTCTCTTCTGCTGCTCAACATTAACTTATTTATAACAGTAGGCAGGTGGTAGCTTTACTGGGTGGGCCCAATCTGTGCACCTCGGTCTGCGACCAAGGGGCTAGAGTCGCCTAAGCAACCAGACAGCACAATTAAACTAAACTACACTAATCTAGCTAACTAAAGGAACAAACTAAACTAAATTTATAAAACAAAATATAAATACACTTTATTTACAACAAACTTACAAAGCAATAAAAATATAGATGAATACAAAAAAAAATAAACTTAGAAATAAACAACTAATCCACCTGACTATACCACTACCAACACTAACAAACTAATTAAACAAACTATCTAACTAAATCACTACAATTACTACCCTAAACCTATATCTACACAATTCTACACTAACTGAACACACTACAATAAACTAGTCTACATATAACAAAAAAGGTACAAGGAGGCGATGGCAGACTAATGGCAGCTATAACTGCGGCAAACAGGCAGTAGACTAACAACAGTTACAGTAGATGTAACGACAGCAGGAATTATAGCAGGCGGTCCCAGCTGAATATAAGCACAACAATTAAATAATTATTTCTTCTACATGGTCACACTGACCAACGGTCAACACCGGAAAAAAGAAAGAACTGACCGCACCTGTTCTATTTATAGAGCCAGGTCATGACTCGTACAAACTAACTTCTAAAGTAAAAGAGCTGGCGGGAGACATGCATGCGCTCCGCACTAGCCTAGATAGTTTACAAAACTTAAAATACAGATATAAATAGATAAAAATTAAATCTAGGATCGCCAGCTCACATTAAGACCCTCAAAAAAAAAAGTTGCCCAACTCTATAAAAGTATTGTATCTTATAAATCTAGGCCATGTTTACATGCTGTGTCTGAATGATGAGACAAGACCGAGAGGTCACGCATGCGCAGAGATAAAAATCCCTAGACCTAAATTATCTCTAATTCAAGAAAACATTATTTTGTTATTTTACACATGAACATACAAATACCTGTCTATTCATTTCATCATTTGAGGCACATTAACATTCAAATTTGAGTTGACAAAACATTTGTTACATAAAATCGTTCACTCTAAATGTAAATAGCTTTAAACGTCTTGACATACTTTTCCGTAGCTTGCGGCACCGTTAGATCGCGTAGTGATACAAATGAAATGAACGTCAGAGGTCATAATATCGCGCATTATAAAGGCATATTATTAAACTAATAAACTACGTACATAATACAATTTACTTTCCAATGTGTTTTTTAAAAACATTTCAGCCTACAGTTACGGTTTAATTTTATTTTCAATTTACTTTTTTCTTTAAGATTTACTTATGCGCAATTAGACCTCTTAGCAATTTAGCTACAAAATGATAAATGAAACACGGCTAATGTATCTAGGTCAGTGATGCCCAAAATACGGCCCGCGGGCCACATCCGGCCCGCGACGTGGTTCCATCCGACCCGCCGAAATGTCGGCACAAAGTATATAAAATCCGCTAACCCCCCCCCCCCTCCTAAAGAAAAGGTTTAAAAATGTCTCTTTACCTACGTTAGGGCCATCAATTTTACTCCGATTGATTGGTACCATGACCAACATTTGTGCGTTTATGAATGAAACTCTTAATGTAGAATTTATCAGTTAAAATTTACTTTTTTGGAAGAACATGATAATAAGCCAATATTTTTTGAGTTGTAACTAAAGTCTGGCTGTTGTTTTTTTAAAAACCCAAATATAAAACAAATTTGACGCCATTTGAATAAAAATATTGTTAAAATACGTCTAGCGATTGGAAGATTAATGTTAATATTTATCAAAAAGAGTCAATAATATGAGTCGTTGGTAAAGTTAGCTACACTGTTACTCAAATTTTTAGTAGAGAAATGAAACCATTTTCAGACGCATGAAAAAAAATAAATACTAATATCCCATTAATGAATGTAAGTGCTAGATCCACGGGTTTCTAATCAAATAGTTTCAGGTCAATTTCATTTCATTTTTGTACCTTTCCTTTATGTGGCCCGCGACACCAGTGTCGGAAATAAAAATGGCCTCAGGTCGATTTATGTTGGGCATCACTGATCTAGGTCGACACATTACACCTAGCTCGACATAAGCTCACATCACAGTGTTTATATTTATTATATTTTACTATAATAGGCTCAAAGTTTATTTATTTACTAGACTACTGTGGCAATCAAATAGTTTAGATTCTAAATCTAGAGCTACATAAAATTAAACTAACAATGTTATATTCACGCGTTCGCTTTGAATATATTTTATTGCTTTTTGTCACCTATACGCCTGCAGTATTCACCAAGGCAACGCGTATTGAGGTCATGAACTTTCGGCTCTAAATAAAATTAAAAACAGATGTTGGCTTTTGGCTAATAAATTGAATAAACTCTTATTTTGCGTTATATTTAGATCATTGAGAGTTCAATATTTTACTCTCTTAAATATACGTTTGACTATACTTTTAATAAAGAATACACATTTTAAAAATAGATCTAAAACCTACTTTCATTTCTATGACTAGACTACTATGGCATTCAAGTTTTTTTTTAGATTTTAGATCTATATCTACATTAAATTAAACTAACAATGTTATATTAACAGTTACATTTACGCGTTCGCTTTAGGTATAATATGACATCTGGATATCGTGCACTTCTAAATACACAAGCCAATGTTTTCATTGAATAATTGGATCTTGATAAATGCATGCTATTTTTAGAAAGAAAAACCCGAGCAAAGCCGAGAAAAATTAAAGCTAGTATAAGATAAGATAAGATCAATCAGGGCTCTTGTAAAAAAATAATAGATTACATCACCATATATATGTATATATATATATAATTCTCTTCTTCCCTCAACAGTTTAAACGAGTAGTAAGGAGTAAAGGAGAGATCACTCTGCGAATAGTCCACGAGAAAACAAGAAGGGGGGGGGGGGTGGAGGGCACGTAGTCACAAAATAGCAGGGCAGGACCGTTGCAATATCAATCTTTTTTTTTAAATATTTCTACCTCAAGTTAAAAAAAAGGGGGGGGGGGGAAGTAATCTACTCTTTAGTAACTATCGAAGCGACAGAGCACGCTCAAGAGTTTGGACACAATGGAAAGATCACTCTTTTATTTTTGCAACTCGGACGGTGGGAGTTATCCTAGGTAATTTAAGAGCGAAATAAAAAAAGAAAATTTTCATCTGTATATTTATGGAGATTGGTATGAGTTTTCAAAAGATTTTAATAATTTTCGGATATTTCCATGAATTTTTCGTACATTTTGTAATTGTAAGAGATTTCCAGGACCTCCTGTTAAATCGACAGAAGGCGCGGGAAATCTGTTATAAGTTATAAAATGGTTTAATTTAATAATTTATACACCTAAAATTAGAGCGGGTCCTATAAAAGTGCTGGGCCCACTGCGGTCGCATAGGTTGCAGTGGCCTAAGGTTGGCCCTGCAAAATAGCGGCGTATGCTACGCCGCCGGTCGACTAGTTGTTATAGTTTTAACAAAAATCAATGTTGTTTATAAAGCAGCGGTTCTCACTAGCAAAGAGGCAGGTAGTTGGCAGTAGATGGTCTGTTGGAGAGCTCTGATAAAGAGCGCGGGACACATATTTGAGGTACAAAAAAAAAGCTCTTGTAGAAGACAGGCGCAGAAGGAAATTTAAATAGACCGCCGGCGGATTACAGCTTTGTCTACGCGAGATGCTAAAAAAATATATAGGTCGCAGTGGGTTTCCGTTGTCATGTGAAACACTGCACTCATCATTAATTCTCGGAATCGAAGACATTGCCATTATTATTGTTGGTAAATATATGATCATTGCCTCTCTCTCTCTCTCTCTCTCTCTTTCGGTTTCTATCTGTCTCTCGTTATATCTCTTTCTCTGTCTCTCTGTCACTCTATTACTCCGTCTCTCAATCTTTCTCTGTTTCTTTGACTCTTTCTCTATCTCTGTCTCTCTCTGTCTTTTTTCCCTCTAACGTTCTCTGCTTCTCTGTCTCTTTTTCTTTGTCTCTTTCTGTCTCTCTCTCTCTCTCTGTTTTTTTCTCTGCCAATATGTTTCGTAACTTGACACAGACACAAAGATTGAGGAATTCATCTTACTACTCTTACAAACAAACATTTCTGTGTCCATTTTTTTAAATGCTTTCATAATGAAATTAAATCTTAAATTTTAAATAGAATACATTGTTTGAATATATTTTACTATATTTCTTTCCCTTATTTTATAATATACTTCTGTTCATTGTTTTTTTTTTTTTTGGTTTATTTCTCAACAGGAGTTCAACTTTAGGAAACAGCAATACTCTTAGTCCTGGCCTGATATATACTGACAACATTCTCTGCTGCTGTCACAAATCTAGTTCGTTCCAAGTTATGGGCATTTAGTATTGGATACTTTCTAAGTACTTCTACGACCTGGCAAAACAAAAGTATCTACCACAGAACTGGAACAAATCAACAGTCTATCCAATTAACTATGACAACGAACCGTGACAAAAATTCCAGACCACTTCCAAAAGTGTCAGAGACATTTCCAGCTTCCAGACCACCGTACAACAATGTCACTAACCAACATGGTGCAGCGAGCATGCCTTCTAACAGTAAACTGGCATCTAACGAACGTCCGGTGTACATGGACATCCCAGAACTTCAGCAGAGACGCCCAGAACCTGGTGCATACTCTCAACTCTCAGTGGTAGACCATTACGAGATGTTGGCTCCGGCCGAAAGTAGCCGAGTCAAGTCCACTCCGCAGACACCCCAGAAAGTGGTTACTAAGAAATGTGTCTGTTTAGCCGTTGGCTGCATTCTGTTTTGCCTGGTTGTTGTTTTGGCCTCTTCACTGGCCACTCTTTTCGTATTAAGGAATAATCTGGACAAGAACTTAAATACGAAATTTTCTTCTTTGGTGAACTTCCAGTCTGCCATTAAGATGGAACTAATCCAGTCTATACAATCACTTTGTAGCAACTATAACGAGACAACAGATTTGACAATTCTTTACTCTGATACATGTTATTGTCTGTACAGAAAACAACTTACTTGGGACTCGGCCAGAGAATTTTGTCTCAGTAAAGGACCAGGAGTGCACCTGGCCGAAATCTACGATAAAAAGACAAACGACTTCCTTATTCCCATCTTGCAAGCTTCACAAACAAATACAGGGATCTGGCTCGGTGGTTCGGACCTGGTCAAAGAGGGTGTTTGGCTGTGGAACTACACAAAGATACCGATAGAGACCTTTAACCCTACACAATGGGCGCTTAACGAGCCCAGTAATTTCAGATTCAGATTCACCTTAGAGGAGCACTGTCTGGAAGTATTTAACCACACAGCTCCAATATTCATGTGGAATGATCATTCGTGTACAAAGGACAATGTAAAACCTTTCTTATGTCAGTCTCCGAAAATAGGGTCACGATGTTTTTGTTAAAACTCAGTTTATCAGATTCATTGTATTCATCCGCTGCTCTAAAGCCCAGTTTATCGGACTATTGTTTTCATCCGCTGCACTAAAACTTTCTTTATCCGAATTATTTAAAAAAAAACAAAACATGTTGACTTTTAAAGTCAAAACTAAACGCTTAAAAATATTTTTTTTTAAAATATACTTCTATTTTATTTCAATCTATTGCTATAACGTGATCTAATGAATTGTATTAAAACTATATGGTACAAAGTTTATGTTATGAACATTTTATGGTGTTTTTAGTCTAAGTCAACTCTGTTCACGTTTTAATTTCATTAGAAAATGTCTCCAAGTGTTTGATAGTTGGGTGATATAAGAATTGGTGTCTTAAATACATTTTTATTTCCCGTTTATTTATTGTTTACTTTCTTTTTTCCAGTGTTCTACAAATCAACTATTAACTAGGACCAATCCCAAAGGAAAACTAACATACTAGTTGATACCCGTGTTAACTACGGTTCCAATTATCAGACTAGGTAGTATATGTTTATAATGACAGATACATTATTTGTTTTTAGTGTCTGATTGAAAGGTTTGCATTACAAACACACATTTTTCTAACTTCGAAATTCTAAAAGTCCCCCCCCCCCCAACCTCTTTCATTTTTTTTTCTCTTTCCTCTTTTAATCGAACAGTCCGCAGCCCACTTCTTTGGCCCGTTAGTTGTAGGCATAAAGAAAAAAAAAACAATCACTTTATAACACCTTTACCCGCATAGCACACAATTCATTCAGTAGAACAGCCAACATTATAATGCCACCCCCCCCTCGCATAGCACACAATTCATTCAGTAGAACAGCCAACATTATAATGCCCCCCAGCTCAACATAGCACACAATTCATTTAGTAGAACAGCCAACATTATAATGCCCCCCAGCTCAACATAGCACACAATTCATTTAGTAGAACAGCCAACATTATAATGCCACCCCCCTCGCAGAGCACACAATTCATTCAGTAGAACAGCCAACATTATAATGCCACCCCCCTCGCATAGCACACAATTCATTCAGTAGAACAGCCAACATTATAATGCCACCCCCTCTCGCATAGCACACAATTCATTTAGTAGAACAGCCAACATTACAATGCCACCCCCAGCTCAACATAGCTCACAATTCATTTAGTAGAACAGCCAACATTACAATGCTACCCCCCCCCCCCCCCGTACAGCACACAATTCATTCAGTAGAACAGCCAACATTATAATGCCACCCCCCTCGCATAGCACACAATTCATTCAGTAGAACAGCCAACATTATAATGCCACCCCCTCTCGCATAGCACACAATTCATTCAGTAGAACAGCCAACATTATAATGCCACCCCCTCTCGCATAGCACACAATTCATTCAGTAGAACAGCCAACATTATAATGCCCCCCAGCTCAACATAGCACACAATTCATTCAGTAGAACAGCCAACATTATAATGCCACCCCCTCTCGCATAGCACACAATTCATTCAGTAGAACAGCCAACATTATAATGCCCCCCAGCTCAACATAGCACACAATTCATTCAGTAGAACAGCCAACATTATAATGCCCCCCCCCTTCCGTATAGCACACAATTCATTTAGTAGAACAGCCAACATTACAATGCCACCCCCAGCTCAACATAGCTCACAATTCATTTAGTAGAACAGCCAACATTACAATGCCACCCCCCCCCCGTACAGCACACAATTCATTTAGTAGAACAGCCAACATTGCAATGCCACCCCCCCCCGTACAGCACACAATTCATTTAGTAGAACAGCCAACATTACAATGCCACCCCCCTCCCGTACAGCACACAATTCATTTAGTAGAACAGCCAACATTACAATGCCACCCCCCCCCGTACAGCACACAATTCATTTAGTAGAACAGCCAACATTACAATGTAACCCCGCCCCCGTACAGCACACAATTCATTTAGTAGAACAGCCAACATTACAATGTAACCCCCCCCCCCCCGTACAGCACACAATTCATTTAGTACAGTGGTTCCCAAACTTTTTTGTCTCGTAGACCCCCTGCCATGTTTTCTGGTTTTCGGTAGACCCCCTACTCAACTTGCAAATTTTTGCAAATTCATCAACATTATTTTTAAACAAATTTCTAACTGTAGTGCGTTGAAGAGTGAAATAGTAATTTAAAACTACACAACTACGGATATAATGTTTTATATACAAATCTGTTTAGCTATGAATTAGTCTTTCTAACATTAAATATTAATTAATTAATTAATTAATATGCCTTAAGTATCATTGTAAAAGGTTTCGCAAAGAGCAGTTTCTCGTGTATTTCTTGATCTCTCACGTGTGGCTCAAATATTAAATCTGCGGAACTGTTTTTATTAACATGAGAGGGGCGAAGGCGAGTAACTGGAGCCTAAACCAGGTCTCGTCGGTCAACCTTAAGGAAATATAAGGAGACGGCACCATTAGCGCCATGTATTCCTGGGCCGTCCCCTCTTCTTCTTTCCTTGTGGGTTCCAGGCTAGGGCTTGCCATGTTATGCTGGATGCAGGCTGGCGAAGGGTGTGACCTATCCATCTCCAGCGTCTCTGAAGGATATCTACTTCAATGGGCTGCTGCTTTGTTATTGCCACAGTTCCTCATTCGAGATCTTGTCTGGCCAGCGGATTATAAGAATCTTCCTCAGGCAGCTATTGATGAATACCTGGATTTTTTTCATGGTGGTGATGGTGGTTCTCCAGGTCTCTTCTCCATAAAGTAGTATCGGCCTAACAATGGTGTTACATAGCCTAATCTTGGTGGTGGTGCTTTTTCCCTAGATCCCCAGGTGTTCTTTAGCTAATGGAAGGCTGCTTGAGCTTTACCATGGCACCGCGATTTGGAAGCAGATGCCAAGCAGATGGGCAAGACGTGGAGACAGTTGGAGAGTCTCGCCTAGAACCGAGATGCCTGGAGAAAGCTGGTTGGTGGGCTGTGGTCTATGCCCAGAAAGGACCACAGGCATAGATGAGATGAGATAAGATGGTGACCATTAGAAAGTTTGTAGCACACAGCGCTACACCTTGTCTGACCAAACTGTATTTATATCTTTTGCAAAGATTTACATAAGAAGGTTTTAATTTTATAACTCATGCCACCGAAGCGACCTTAAACTGTATTGTCGCTTAAAGAAATTCTTTTAATACTAACAGATGTAGGTTTTTGTAAAAAGGTAATAACAATGTTTGACCTTTGCTGTTTTCCGTATTTTGCTATAAGTAAAGAAATCTTGAAAGACGCTCACAAACCAAAATCTTCTCTAAATGATGTCAAACAGAGATTTTGTGGGTCAATTCTGAACTTTGAGTGTTTGAAAGTTGTTCAAATCTTAATTTTTGTTAGGGTGGCATTGTCTCAGATGATCCTCCAGCGTAACTGGTGTCATATCGTCACAAAAGAGTCACTTAGGCAACTGCGTGTTTGACAAGGAAAGAATGAATCCCAATTTTAAATAATTAACGCTGTACAATCTACATTTCCTTTTTTTTTTTTTTTTTTTTTTTTAATATTAGTTACATGTAGACAAAATTAAGCTATTTAAATAAGTATTGAAATTGAATACAACAATGTTTCGTTTCAATAGCAGGATAAATATTGAAAGGATTAACTCGGGTACAAATCATATATTAGTGTATGAAATAATTACATTAATGGAATGTGAAAATTAAGTTACGACCTGCTTAAATGAAATCTATTACCGTAGACCCCCGTGGACATCTCATAGACCCCCAAATTATTTTTTTACTTTCGTAGACCCCTTGGAGGTCTTCGTAGACCCCTGGGGGTCTATATGGACCACTTTGGGAATCACTGATTTAGTAGAACAGCCAACATTACAATGCCCCACCTCCCCCCGTACAGCACACAATTCATTTAGTAGAACAGCCAACATTACAATGCCACCCCCCCCCCGTATAGCACACAATTCATTTAGTAAAACAGCCAACATTACAATGCCACCCCCCACCCCCCCGTACAGCACATAATTCATTTAGTAGAACAGCCAACATTATAATGCCCCCCCCCCGTATAGCACACAATTCATTTAGTAGAACAGCCAACATTATAATGCCACCCCCCTCCCTTTTCCTCAAAGAATTTTTATGTGCATCCTTCAATGAAACTTCCCTTCCAGCACACACACACACACACACACACACACACACACACACACATACACACACACACACACCTTAAATTTTAAAAAAATGCTCAACGATGACGCACTTCTGATTCATTCGAACAGAAATCTTGTTCGTTGTTGAACTGATCTAGAATGCATTTCAAATTGATCAAAAGTATCATGTCGTAGTTTCGTACAAAAAATTCGAAAGTAAACTTATTCAATAATGACATGGATTTTACTCCTAAGAGATCAAAACCATAGACTTATATATACTATATCTAGACTGGACATGGAGATTTTTTAACACTTTAAAAAAATTTCAGAATTTTTTAGAAAGTTGGATCAAGGACTGTCGTTTGAATTTATCGATGGTCCCGGGTTCAAACCCTGCCCGCTCCCATCCCCCGTCGTCCTGCGGGAGGTTTGGACTAGGAAGTAAACTATCTTCAACTCTGAAGGAACATCCGAAACATGTAAAACATTTTACAAAACATAGTATATAATTTAATTTTTAGCTCAAGATCTAGTAAATGAACATCAAAAATAAGAGTAGGCCTACTCTCGTCTAATAATTATTATTTTGCAATATTTAGATAAATAATCTAGAAAGATCTAGGTAATCAATATATTTAAATGTACATAAGATGATTTAAATCTACATGAATTATTTCGATCCAGGATTTTTGAAACATTATCTCAATGGAAACAAACAGGAAATGGCTTAGTTTCATATCTTTGCGTGAATATCCGAGAAATGATTTTGCATTATTTCTAAACTTTGAAAACTAAAGATCATTACTTTTCTAAGACGGAAAAGATTTATTGGGGCGACTCCCCTTAGAGCTTAAAAAAGAGTTTACGTACAAATATATATATATAGGTCTGTGAATCGATCAATCGCGGATAAGAATTTATTTCCGGTTTCCAGTCTAGTATAATATTGAAGTCAATGGTCAAGACTTTATGAAATCTGGAGTTCTTTGTTTTCTTGAGATACAAAGTAATTCAGCACAAAATAATTTGAAGTTTTAACAGAACCATGAATGCTAAAAAAAATTGCATATCTTGCTTTTTTTCTAATCAATTGCGATGAATTTAACTTATTAAAAGGAAAATATACAACAATTTGCATCTTTTAAGTGGAGTATCATAATTTTTATTATATTCCTGCCTTGCATGAATACTTCAATAAATTAAATATTATAGCAGTTTCAGACGAATATTTAGAACACATACAAAACCTTGAGATCAACTCTTTTGTAATTGTCCCCGAGAACTTGTGAGGAAGATCCGTTTTCCAGTTGGTTGAATGCAAGTGTCTATGAAAGTCCGAGTAATACAAAAAACAAAAGCAAAGGAAAGCCTGGTCTACCACAGAAACTCAATGAAGGCGTTTTTATTTCATTGCTCAACTTTTCCTCGGTCTTATGTTGAGAAACAAACGCAGTGAGACCCACTTATAGGACACGTTCAAGCCTCTAGGAGGACAAAGAACTAAAGCCTCACAATGGAGGAGACAAAATACAACCAAGACAAAGTGAACGTTAAAAAACTTCGCTTACAAATTAGTGAATGAAAAATGTGAGTAAGTCGTAGGTGTACAATTTGTTATATGTTCATCATACGTCTTTCAGAAAAAGCGACTTTTTAAAAAACTCTTTCAACTCACTCTGTCTCTCTACACGGTAAAAAAAATTTGTATATGTTATTTCTCCCACACCCAATCAAATCAAGCTGACATTTTGCACAATTATTTCTTGTACCTGACAAGAAAAGAATCAATTTTTAAAAATAAACCAATTAATTAATTAGCTATAGGTAATTAATTATTTTGTTTGGTATCTTGAACAAGGGAAAGAATTTGTACTTGGCTAAAGTGGTGGTATAGGATGAAATAGTCCCCTTTCTAAGTCGTCTAAGTCTTAGTGAAGACAACATGAACAAATATGACAAGGCTTATTGTCGCTATGAGGACTCTTGAGCCCCGAGTGAACATGTTTAGGCATTTAAAAAACAATCATGTAAAAATTCACCAATATACCCCCTTCTTCCCTCCTCCTTTAAAAACTGGTCCAGACAAGTGTAGGATCATAGTGCATGGAGAAAGCTAAATGCTATGGTACAATAATTGGTAAAACTATTTATAATCACACACAATCTTTTTTTTTTCAGCCAGTAACACCACTAAGCCTGTGAGCATTGTAAGAACAGAGAGAGTTTTAAGTATGCGATGAAAAAGAAAAAAAAAACATAATTATAACACAATTCAGCCTTTAGTTTGTTTAACTTTAATATTGTTATAAACCTGGTGGTGGCACAGATGGGGGTAGTGGTGTGTGTGTAGTCAGCCGACGCAAATCGCCCCAGGCCAGCGCTAGACGAGCGGTCAACCGTGACGAGCTACGACGATCAGCCGAGTCGTGTGTTAACAGGACGGTTCGGGAAGGATCGCCGTCGTGAACAGAGCACAGGAGCGTCACGAGAGTTGTAGTCATCTGACCACCTAGAAACGTCCAGCGGCGTCCTGTCCGGTTCGAGAAGGCCAGTAGGGACCCTATATATATATATAGTTCGTCCATCGTGGTTCGATGATGACCACTTTGTCATCCAGGGGGCTGAGGGCTTTGCACTGGGGTTTTATGCCTCCTCATGTGGCTGGTGAGACCTATGTGAGCCCGGAATGTTCGGCTGCACACTGGGCAGGTTATTCCAGCTGGAGCTAGTGTCGTTTGTCTTTCTTTTCTTTTCTGGCGTTTTTCTTCTGCCTGCGTTGTCTTTTTTCCTCAGCAACCTGTGCGCCAGTTTTCACAGCGTGACGCCATGATGCTCTGTCGTGTGCCTCTGTCTCCCAGGTGCCAGGGTCTATGCTGAACGTCTTCAGAGAAGCTTTGAGGGTGTCCCTGAAGCGCTTTCTTTGCCCACCTTGCGAGCGCTTTCCTTCGCTTAGTTGGCCATACAAGAGTCGTTTTGGGATGCGGTGGTCTTCCATTCTGTAGACGTGACCTGCCCATCGCAGCTGGGACTGCATCAGGATTGTGTGGATGCTTTGTAGACACGCTCTTCGAAGGACTTCTGTATCTGGTATTTTGTCTTGCCATTTGACATTTAGTATTTTTCTCAGACATGTCATGTGGAAGCGGTTTAGTCTCTTTGCATGTTTACTGTACACTGTCCATGTTTCTGAGGCATAGAGCAATGTAGGGAGGATGAAGGCTCTGTAGACCCCTAGCTTGGTGTTTGTGATGATACCACGTCTGTTCCAGACATTTGTAGACAGTCTGCCATAGGATGCACTGGCCTTGGCGATACGCAGGTCGATTTCACTATCGATTTTTCCATTTATATAGGGACCCTATATAAGAGTAGAGGTGTCGCAGTCAAGACGGTGGAGAAAAGGGGCTCAATACAGCGAGTTTCAGAAAGGAGGTTCACGACAGAAGGTCCACTACAGTCCGGTCGACTACAGCACAGTTCAGCGGTGTGGTTCTGTACGGAGCATTACGACGGTTCAGTGCGGAGTACTGTCAAGTACAGTTGAGACGACTGGCGTCTTGATCTTGGTCTGCGATCGAGTCCGACACAACGAGCCTAGTGTGTGAAGTCAGTCCTGAACTGTTGAACTCAGTGCAAGCCCGGAACGAGACGGAGAGGCCAGTGCAAGAGTTGATACGGCGGAACGGTGTTATCGGAGAAATATTTGTACAGTGTACGTGTTGCCAATTGTACAGTATTGGCTGTTATTTATTCAACTATTAAAGTGTTACGTTACTTTGGAGCCCTGAGTTGTCAAGTTCTTTAAGTTGGTGGTGTAAGGTGCAGGAGCCTGGATAGTGAGATTCGTAACAATATGTTTTAAACCTAAATTTACGCAATGCTTATTAAAGCTAGTCTGTTTAATCTTTTTTTAGCGGCCCTCGAAAGTGGAAAAGAGGCTATTAGTTTTGTGTGGTCTCTCTGTCCGTCCGTCTGTCCCGTTTAGATCCCAGAAAATAGAAGAGAAAATGAAAATCGGACATCATGATATTTTAGATCATTCAAAGTTCTGATGCAACGGCTACTTTTTTCTTTTCGAAAGTGAACCATCTAATTTTTTAAATTATATATGAAAGCAATTTTTTTTCAGAAAATTGCACCACTATTCAATGAAAAACTTCAGGCGAGATAACTTTTTGTAAAGGGTCATGGACTTCTTCATTAATAAATCAAGCTTCATTCATAGATTCGCGCATTGGTACAAAACATTTGCATCTAAGGTCACAATGATAAAAGTGTCAATGGATCATTATATAACATAACATAACATAACATTAAACAACGATATAGCACCCCTGTAATAATGCAGTGGGTACCGAGTCACATAGTTGTGACTGGCAACACAATTGCAGACTCTTTGGTCCACCAGGGAGGGCAAATTCCATCCACTGAACAGGCTGTAAGCTTTCATCAAGCCCTGGCTATAATACGAAAAACAGAAATGGAAATGTGGTTTGAGTGCCGGGGGAAGTCCCAAAAAGCGCATGAGGCGCCCTGACCGCACTTCCCCGTGGTGCAGGCTGTCCAGACCTGAGCAAGCTATTATAGCACAGTGCAGGAGAGGCCACTGTCCTGTTGGCTCATATTTCTCGCGGCTATGGCCAAATTTTGATTCACGGTGCCCCCGATGCGGGGAAGAAGAGGAAACCGTACCTCATATTCTGTTTGACTGCCCCAGACTTGCTGATCTCCGTCTCGACAGGTCTGGGAAACCCAAAATTCTCGACCTGTATGGCGACATTAATGCACTACGCAAGACAGCAAGGTTTCTGTCCAGGGCTTTTGCAAAAGAGGATTTGAGCCTCTCAAGCCCTCACTCTAATGGAGTTTGATGATGATGATGATGATGGATCATTATAAAATATGTTTTTCATTCAATAAATAACTAATTGAATAGAATACTTATTCAAATGTTATTTTTTAAATAAGAATTTTGATACGAACTTCGTTTTAGTTATAAGTGTCCAAAAAACACAACTGCTTTTATATCTCGCAGTTTTGACCTATCCTCATTATAGGAGCCTACACTTGACTGTCTAAATAAGACTAAATAGAGCCCAGATTTATATATGTTTATAATAAGAGTTCTAGTCTAGATATAGTAGATTCTAGATCAAGATTCTATATTTAGATATCTGGTTCTAGATCTAGATCTAGACTTAGATATAGACTTAGATCTAGATATAGACTTAAATCTAACTCTAGACTCTAGATCTAGACTTAGAGACTTAGATCTAGTTCTAGAACTAGACTTATGATCGAATCTAGATTTAGATCTAAAACTAGCTAGATCTATGTCTTATTTGTATGACAAATGACAATGGAGATATTAATTTTTGTTGTCATTTGTACACAATTGTAGCTTAAAGTAGGTCAAGAATTTTTTTTTTCTTGTCAATTTATCTAATTTTGTTAGAAGAATAAATCTTTTTCAGTTTCTATTTTTTACACAGCATCTCCATATATTCATTTAGCGTACACTTATAATTTTTAAAATAATAATTATTAACCTTATCCATACATTCAAAATTAATAACATGTTACATTTTAAAAGGTCCTTAATAGAAGATGAAAATACGCCTTTTACTTTAAATATTTGTATTTTTGAGACATATTTGATTAATATTCAAAAAGAGATTGATAACTAAAATGCCAATTTTATTTGTCACTTGAAATAAAATGACTGGCTATGCCCCACCCAACCTTTTGCCAGAACCTTGCAACCCCTTAGGGCGTCGTGCCCCACTGTTGTTTAGACTCTGGTTTACAGTATACTGCCAACAAACAGTAACGCCTCGATAAGGGTTACATGCATCAAATTGTCACTCTGTGTTTGAACAGATATATTTAACAATATACATTGGATACAAGGCCCTGGCAGACACTCGCACAATTTTTATTTCTACACGTAAAGACTAATAAACGCAGTCAGAATGTGCAATCAGTTATTTAATGCAATGACAAATACAAGATAAACGCAGTCAGAATGTGCAATTAGTTATTTAATGCAATGACAAATACAAGATAAACGCAGACAGAATGTGCAATTAGTTATTTAATACAATGACAAATACAAGAAGATGAAATGTATTGTATATTTAAAACAATGTTTTTTATACAAAAGAAGATGAAATGTGATACGGTAATGAACAATCCTTAGGCCATTTGCTCATGATAATCAGTTCATTTAATTCTTATTGGTCCAAACAATTGGGCAGTCAGTTTGACCGCAGTGGTCCACCTCAACATGTTTTCTATAACAATTTAAAAAAACACAAGAAAAACATAAAAAAATACTTTAAAAAAAACCAAGCTTACATTCAGCCTACTTGTGTCAATTAGTTTGGATCAGTTATGTCATTACATTTGTTACAGATCTAGACTGACAGAGAAAAAAAACGAAAAGAAAAAAGGGAGTGACCTGAATTCGAACTTGTGAGATTAAGTCTTCTAAGCCAATGCCGTAACCATTCTGCCAGTGAAGGGTCTATGAAGATTGTAAAGTAACCTATTCTGCCAGTGAAGGGTCTATGAAGATTGTAAAGTAACCTATTCTGCCAGTGAAGGGTCTATGAAGATTGTAAAGTAACCTATTCTTTTTATTTGATGTTTGCGTTCACTAAGCCTGAGACGGCAGCCTAAAAGAGAGGGGACTAATTCAGCTTATACCACCACTTCAGTCAAGTACTAGTTCATTTCTTAGTGTCAGATACCAAACAAAGTCCCTCAAAAAAAAAAAAAGTTGCCCAACTCTATGAAAGTATTTTTATTTCATGGATTTATTTAGATCTCATTTTTTTTTACTTGATTCTTATGCTGTCAGGTAAAAGAAATAATTGTGCGAAATTTCAGCTTTATCCGAGATTAGGTGTCGGAGAAATAACGTGTACAAATGTTTGGACACAAAGACAGAATAAGTTGATATAAAATTTGTCAAAAGACAAAAAAAACAAAACAACGACAACAACAACATACACATATAGACAAAAAAACATACACAAACAAACACTCACAAACTGCGCTGGATGAATTGGGCTCATCTGTACATCTCGGAAACATTGTAATAATAATAATAACAATAATAACAACATTAATGTATTCCCGAACTTTGCGGTATCATGCCTTGCGATGGCAAAACAATACTATCTCATCAGCACCTATCTTTTTGTTTTCCTATGAAAGTAGGTCGGATCGTAGGTGTTGAAAGTTTGTGCTTCATAGCTTCAGGTATTTGTGTTGAACATTTTCCTACGTGGGTGAACCCTTTAGAGCCATCTTTGAGTTTGTGTTTACACACACAAACTCTCTTCGTAATTTTGTTTTACCAAGTTTATATCAACTCACTCTATCGGTCTGTCTGTCTGTCTGTCTGTTTGTCTGTCTGTTAAAAGGTACGAACACATTTTTTCTCAGACACTCAATCTCGGATCAAATTGAAATTTTGCACAATTATTTCTTTAAGCTGACAATACAAGAATCATTATAAAAAGCTTTGCAAAATAAACTTCTCCGTCTTCTGAGTCTTGCGTGTATTTACTGTGAATGTTTTACATACAAAAATATAATACAAACAATATTGGGCAATCGTCAACATAAGAATATCTATAATATAGAGCAGAAAGTAAGGCATATGTACGTATGTCCCGAATTGAAAATCAAAACCGTTTGGCCAATTTTGATAAAAGGTGGCATAAATGTTCCTTGGATGCTAACTGGAATAGTAGCATATGCAGCCCTAAAACAAACTCAAAAAAAAAAAAGTTGCCCGACTATGAAAGTATTACTATTTCATGGATCTAGGTCATATAGCCACGTTTACATGAGACAAGACCGAAAGGTCACTCATGAGCAAAACAGAAAATGTCTTGAAGCCTTGATCTAGATTTAATTCTAAGATGGTAGATCTGCTCTTGACTTTAACACATGAACATACAAAATATAATCAATTAATTTCATTAATAAAATTAACCTTTACATTTGTTTCAAAAACATTTTTACATTGATTGGCTGCCTAATGCTGCGACGTATCCGTCTTAGTGTATATTTAATTGCCATTCATGATACAAGGCGATTATTACATTAGATACTACAGAAAGGTCACACATGCGCAGGGACATAACATTATAACATTCACGCATTCACTTTATTTACAACATTATTATTGTGTGTAATTGTTTCTAATACTCTATATCAGTGATCGTGTCAATTGTATTGAAATGAAGACCCGAGGGCCGCGGGTAATATAAGGCTAGTAATATATATATATATATATATATATATATATATATATATAAATAGCCAATCATCTGTCAAGCTCCACTTTATGGCAGTGTTTTGTTGAGTGAGATGAATGTTAACACAAACATTGGGAATTGATTGTTGAAGACTGACATAGAAAAGGTTTCAAGTCACTCTCTTCACATGCATGGTCGTTCCATTGGAAGGTGAATGTTGTATGATTATACACTTCTAAACAATGCTCCTTGTAATTAAACCCAGGCCTGACTTGACTGGGCTCACCAAGTCCCCACTGTCTAGGCTCAAAAGTCTCTAAAACTGTCCCTGAGTAGTTCCAGCGCCAAACATTTTCTTTGTTCAAGTCTGAACCGCCAAGCCAGATCCCAATGTTGGTTTGCGAGGCTTGTAAGATGGGAATCAGAAAGTCGTTTGTCTCTTGTGTGTAGATCTCTGCCAGGTGGACCCCATTTCCTTTGGCAAGACAAAACTCTCTGGCGGAGTTCCAGGAAAGCTGTTTTCTGTAGAGGCAGTAACAACTGTGAGAGGTTAGAATGGACACATCCGGTGATTCGTTACACTTGGAACTACACAAGGAAGCTAACAGGTTAGTCTGTATTTCAGACTGAGACTTTACAAACGAAGAAAATTTAGCGTTAAAGTTATTGTCTAGTTTCTTCCCTACTCCGAGCAGAGTGCCCAGTAAAGTTGCCAATACAACAACCAGACCAACTAGGATACAGCACGCAGCCAGACAGACGCATTTTTTTCTGGCCTGTGCTAAAGATGGAATACTGTTGTTTTGCACAGGGGCCAGTAACTCATAATGATCTACCACAGAGAGTTGCGAATACAATTCCGCTTGAGGATGTGTCTCCTGAAGCTGCTGGAAACCTATGTAAGAAATGCTTTTGTCTGGTTGAAGTCCACTGCTTGTTGATCCAGGATATTTACTTGCTTGGTTGGTTACATTATAGTACGGGGGACTTGACTTTGACAACGATGTTCCAGGTCCAGTTTCGTACATGTTCTGACGTGGTCTAGATTGATTGGCAGGGTTTGTCAGCGTACTTTGGTGTTTCGACATGACAATGGATTTGTTACACGTGTAGGATGTAGCTTTCAACGCTTTCGTGTTTTCCCCTTATTGAACACACTTTTAGATTTATCTCTGCTAGTTGTGAGATGTAGAGTTAAATCTCTTGAACTGAAATGTTTCATCAGATGAGCATCTAGGAAAAAGGATGTAATAACAGAACATTAATATTCATAGTAAATATTTTTTTATCAATATAAAGATCAGAATAATAACAGATTTGTGTGTGTATGTGTGTCTTTGTATATTATTGTTGTTATAGTAGTAATGCCGTAGTGTTTGTTTTATAGACTAAATTTCTGATCCAGTAGCAAGACAATAAGAAATACACCACTGATGACATCTTCAGACAGCAAGACAATATGCCATTAACTTATATCAGTACAGTATTCCACAGGTGTGTACCTTTTCTGTCATATTGCCAGCGACACGAATGTCGGAAATTAGATTGGCCGCATGTTGAATTAGGTTGGGCATCACTGCTTTAACCTATACTAATCTACACTCTAATCTATACTCTAACCTACACCAATCTATACTCTAATCTATACTCTAATTTATACTAATCTATACCCTCATCTATACTCTAATCTATACTCTAATCTTTACAAATTTGTATACCTATTCTAATCTATACTCTAATCTATACTAATCGTTGCATTATTTGAAAGCGAATGACTATGTAATAAAAGTTAGAACTTGTATTAATGCTAAGACGCTTCAAACGTAACAGACGAGATGCTAGAGTTACGTAGGTCACTTACCTTCATCTCACGTCCCTGGTAAGACTGACGGCTGTAGAGTGAAACACATTTCATCAAGTTTACTTCACAACAGCAGGAAGTCGCAAGTAACTCCAATTGTTGCATTCATACACATGTGTATAAGAGGGTGTTGTAAAGGGAATGAGTGTCTCTAAATATGTGTATGTGTGTGTGTGTGTGTGTGTCTACATCGAGCCTTCTTCCCACAGAGAGAGACTCAAAACATAAATCTTCGTTCCCCGGATGTCCTTACAGGACAAGAAACTGATGTGGTTAAGGAATTACTAATGTTAATTTATTTTTATCCTAGAAGAAAAAGGTCATATAAAAAAGATAACAGATACATAGACAGTTTTACAATGGAAGCTACAAGATAGGGAGAACTATGTGAGAATTAGGGGAACTATGTGAGAATTAGGGGAACTATGTGAGAATTAGGGGAACTATGTGAGAATTAGGGGAACTATGTGAGAATTAGGGGAACTATGTGAGAATTAGGGGAACTATGTAAGAATTAGGGGAACTATGTGAGAATTAGGGGAACTATGTGAGAATTAGGGGAACTATGTGAGAATTAGGGGAACTATGTGAGAATTAGGGGAACTATGTGAGAATTAGGGGAACTATGCGGCTGAGCAGTTCCTCAACCTCCACGGCCTCACCCTCCACGGCCTTATCTTCTTGGACCTCCACGAACTAAAAAAAACTTTAAAAGACAAATATGTATTCTAAAGAAAGATACAATTATTGTCGTTTCATTTTTTTTAACGAAGCGTTCGAGAGTTTGAAGCTACCTTTCAGTAATTGATCAGTTTAGCAGTGGACTAGATTCATTTCTCTTTCTATATAGTTCTTGAAAAAAACAAATAAAGAAAAACAACAAACATTAAGTGCGTTTGTACCCGCTGAAAGCGTGCTCTAAATAGCCAAATTTCCTGTATTATATTTTGAAAAATTATAACAGTTAAACCAGAGTTTTCAAGGTGTGGCAAGTTAGCTATTTTGTGTGTGTGTCCATAAACTGTTATATTTCTAGGAAAATAGTCAGAGCCGTTTTCGATTCCGTGAAGGTGTAGGTGAAGTGTTGACCCACCAAAGTTTGCAAGCTAATAGTAGACAATGGACAGTGTATAGGTATTTTAAAAAAGGCCCAGATACACATTCCCAGTAGTGAAGATAATTGTACATTTGTAGCTGAGACTCATTGAAGCGAGGTCAACAAGCAACTTAAAACTAAAAAACTTATAATGTCAATCGGAGACTTGTTTTGTTTTTTGTTGTTGTTTTTTTAATGAGCATATGAGTATATTTAACTAGACAAGTTTAACATTAAAATGTAATCGAAAAGTTTGCCTTAACCACCTTGACTGTGTACTAGACGTAGTCTCTGGCTACAACTGTCTGTTTTAATTACAAAATTAATGTACTCAACCCAGGTTTTAATATATATGGCTAATAAGAGTTTTTACAGTTTGTTTAATGTACAGTAACATTAAACAATACAACGTAGCAAGATCATGGTTCTTTCTTCAAGGAAATATTACCCTTATAAATGGCTTATATTACAGTCATATTTACTAAGTGCATTTTTAGTTTCCAAAGAGGGAAGCGGCCTTACTAAGATCCTTTTCAGGGTCTCCGCTTACTTAAATGTATTTCTGGTCTTGGATGTGAGTGTCCTGGGTGTAAGTAGTCCTGTGTGCGTCAGTCCTAAGTGTGAGTGACCACTACACATACCGGAGAAACAGGATATCACCACTGAAGTCTCGTGCGTAGAGTGTGTCCAATGCAGTTGGGAGGGGGAGGGGAGTAGCATTAGGCTTGTTTATTTCCTGATTTGTAAAGATGAGCGTGTTTGCGAAAGATTGTTGCAAAGTTTCTTTCAAATTTCAACATTTAGATAAGACCCCTATGGGTCTACGAAGACTTCCACGGGGCCTACGAAAGGGAAAAAGTGAATTTCGGGGTCTACAATGATGAATCTTTGATGACTTTAATTTTGGTATTCCTTTAATGGAATTATTTCATACACACATTTATGATTTGCACCTTAGGAAATCCTTTAAATTTTTATCCTGGTGCTCGAATGAAAAATTGTTATATTTAATTTAATAAATCTATTTAAATAGCGTAAATCTGTCGAATTGAGAGTAGTAATTATAAATTAAACCAAAAAAAAAAAATGTAGACTGTACAGCGTTGAGTACTTGAAATATGACATCATTCCTTCCTTGTCAAATAAGCGAGTGTTTATATGCCGCTATGAAACTATTTACGCTGTAGGATCATTAGAGATGATGTCACCCTGATAAAAAAAGACGTCTTCCTTGTATTTCTTGTTCGTTGTTACTGTCATTATTAGCTTCTGAATTTCTTCCGGATAGAGTGCGATTTTCAAGTGTATATTTATTCTTTCACATTTGGCAAGTGTGCCAGCTTTCTTATTTCCTTCTAGTGTTCTTCCTGTAATTGTTGAGTTCTACAAAGGCAGACAATTTGTTTTGTCAAAAAATGTTTTACAAGCTTCAGATTCTGTAGATAATTACATCCTAGCCCAAACCTCCAGACGGGAGATGGGAGTGGACAGGGTTCGAACCAAGGACTTTCGTGACCACCAAACGTTAGTACAGAGCATATACCACACAACCAGGCAGCCAGGAAGTATCAGAGTTTTTTTTTAAACTTTGGAGGACTGTTCTTAGTACTTCTTACATTGGTCTGGAAGACAATCTGACTGTTTGGTCTAATTGGATGATTTGCTTGCTCCAGTGCTCCCATTTCTTCTCTATGTTTGATATATTGCTCACAAGTTACATTAACTTAATTTCTTAATTAGTTTTTCTCCAGTGAGCCATTCAATTCCAGCTCCTCCGTTTGTTGTGGCTTCTTGAAAACCATCCATGCAAGCTCCAACCCATCGGTTGTTAATGAATTTGTAGAAAAGAGTTCACTATATTCTTGAGCTCTGTTGGAATGTAGTCTAATTTTTCTTAATTCTTATGTAATTGTTTGAAACGACATATTTCAGCAAAAAAAAACAACACATTTCTCTATACAGCTGACAGATTCAATCTTGTTTGGCAATGAAGTATTTATCGGCATATGTTCGATTTATTATGGATCAAGAAATCCACGAAAAACTGCTCTTAAAGAAAACTTTACAATGATACTTAAGACAAATTAATAGTTAATGTTTTTGAAGGACTGCTTAATTCAATAAATAATCCCTATTTAATCCCTATATAAGCCCTACATAATCCCCACAGAATGCCTATATAAAACAAAATCTCCGTAGCGAATAGTAAGCTTTGCCAACCTAACAAAACTTTTCCTGCGTGTTTGGTGATTGTATGTAATACCATAGATTAACTGTTATTTTAATTGGTTTAAATTTGAAGTTTGTTGATAAATTATTTCTGAATACTTCTGAAGCTTTTAATGTCGCCTTAAATTACTTTTTCACCCTTCGAGCCACAGGATATAAATTAGTTTTTAAAAAATGTATAATTTAAGTAAAGTTGAGGAATGTTCAACACTTGCAGTATAACTGAAGCAGGGGCGTAAAAAAGGACAACCACAAAACACGGTAAGGGGTCTACGAGACAAAGAAAGTCTGGGAACCACTGGCGTAGATCACAAACATTAAAAATTAAGATTTCATTATTTACAAAGCTTATATCAAAATACTCTCTCTGTCTGGTACACTTTTTGTACTCGCTTTTTCTCACATACCCATTCTCGTATCAAATTGAAACTGTACACAATGGTTTATAGTAACTAGCAAAACATGAATAACAAACATTAACATTTTTTGATTATCTTTTTTTTGTGTGAAATCGAAAAAGGGAAATAGATCCCCCTTATTGAGGACATCGCTGTATATGTGGAGTTATTTCCCTTTTTACGTTTTTACACGTTTTTCTCCCACTTCCCATTTTTGGATCGAGATGATTTTAAAAAATATTCCTAGTAGATGACAATAAATAAATAAAATATCCAATTCATTAATCAATTAGTGATTATTTAAGTAATCATGTTTTATATATAAAAAGGGAAATTATTCCTGCTGTATTGAGATACATCATTTTGCTGTTCTCCCTCTTAGATTAGCTTTTGTATTTATATTAAATATATTTATATCACAATTAAGTTACAACTAACATGAGTATGAAACTAGACTACAGCAAGACAAACATATATGAGTCTGTTTGTTATAAAGTTACAGTTCCATTGTGTATGTGTGATATTGAAATGTTAACATTTTGATATGAGAATCTATTTTAAATTATAGTCTTAAAAATGGTTTACTTTAAATTAAAAAGTTAATTATTTAATTTAAATATTTCTAAATTGTCTATCAGTAATAAAAAATACCTAACCCTTGCATGTTAGAAATATAAAATTTAAAAAATGTAATGATCACTTTTAATATTTGAGATCTAACACGGACACCACACAAACAAACACGGACATATATTGTCCAATGGTTTGTGGATCTTTTGTTACATTTATATAGATGCCTTTGGTATCTTAAAATAGGCTAAATAATAAATTCCACTATAAAAAACAGGAAAAGAGAAAATTTTCGTAAGTAAAGCAAACACACAATTGAAATATTGATTAGACATAAGAGAACAGTGAACTACATAAGAGAACACTGAACTACATTAGAGAACACTGAACTACATTAGAGAACACTGAACTACAATAGAGAACACTGAACTACATTAGAAAACACTGAGCTACATCAGAGAACACTGAACTACATTAGAGAACACTGAGCTACATTAGAGAACACTGAACTACATTAGAGAACACTGAACTACATTAGAGAACACTGAACTTCATAAAAGAACAGTGAGCTACATAAGAGAACACTGAACTACATTAGAGAACACTGAACTACAATAGAGAACACTGAGCTACATGAGAGAACACTGAACTACATTAGAGAACACTGAACTACATTAGAGAACAATGAACTACATTAGAGAACACTGAACTACATTAGAGAACACTGAACTACATAAGAGAACACTGAACTACATCAGAGAACACTGAACTACATTAGAGAACACTGAACTACATTAGAGAACACTGAACTACATTAGAGAACACTGAACTACATAAGAGAACAATGAACTACATTAGAGAACACTGAACTACAATAGAGAACACTGAACTACATTAGAGAACACTGAACTACATTAGAGAACACTGAACTACATTAGAGAACACTGAGCTACATGAGAGAACACTGAACTACATTAGAGAACACTGAGCTACATAAGAGAACACTGAACTACAATAAAGAACACTGAACTACAATAGAGAACACTGAACTACATTAGAGAACACTGAGCTACATAAGAGAACACTGAACTACAATAGAGAACACTGAACTACATTAGAGAACACTGAACTACATTAGAGAACACTGAACTACATTAGAGAACACTGAACTACATAAGAGAACAATGAACTACATTAGAGAACTCTGAACTACAATAGAGAACACTGAACTACATAAGATAACACTGAACTACAATAGAGAACACTGAACTACATAAGATAACACTGAACTACATTAGAGAACACTGAACTACATTAAAGAACACTGAGCTACATGAGAGAACACTGAACTACATTAGAGAACACTGAGCTACATAAGAGCACACTGAACTACATTAGAGAACACTGAACTACATAAGAGAACACTGAACTACATTACAGAACACTGAACTACATAAGAGAACACTGAACTACATTACAGAACACTGAACTACATTAGAGAACACTGAACTACATTAGAGAACACTGAACTACATAAGAGAACACTGAGCTACATAAGAGAACACTGAACTACAATAGAGAACACTGAACTACAATAGAGAACACTGAGCTACATAAGAGAACACTGAACTACATTACAGAACACTGAACTACATAAGAGAACTCTGAACTACATTACAGAACACTGAACTACATTAGAGAACACTGAACTACATTAGAGAACACTGAACTACATAAGAGAACACTGAGCTACATAAGAGAACACTGAACTACAATAGAGAACACTGAACTACATAAAAGAACACTGAGATACATAAGAGAACACTAAAGTGAAACATATTTTTTCATTAATGCAAAAAAGGTTTATTATTTAAAAATGAAGGTCGGTGTTTATCAATAAGTCTTTGCACCATTTAGTTCAAATTTTTGTAAACAAATTAAGAAAATGTTTTCTTTTCTTTCTCTCTATCTTCCTTTCTTTTTCTTTTTTTTTTTTGTGTGTCTCTCTCTCTCTCTCCTTTTTCTATTTTTTTCAACTTTTCTTCGTCTTCTTCTTTCTGTCTCTCTGCTTTACATTCCTCTTTCTATTTCTTTCTCTCTTTTATTTTCTTTCTTTCTCTCTCTATTTTCTCTTCTTACAGTCTCTCTAGACAATGAAACTAACATAAACATTTGGACTTGATCGGTGATGACCCACACAAAAAAGCTTTAATATAACCTCTCCCACATGGAGCGTCGTTCCAGCGATACGGTCTATTGCTAATATAGATCAAGTCCAGGCAATTCTCCTCCACTTCCGTGCCAGGAACTTTACCGGTTGGTTCCCTATCACCCCATTGCCTGGGCTCAAACACCTCTATTGGTATGCCTGTGTAGTTCCACAACCATATATTCTTGTTGATTAGGTTAGTACCACCAAGCCAGATAGATTGATTGACCTGTGCGGCACGCAAGAGGGTGGTAAGAAAGTCGTTGGTCTCCTTGTTATAGATTTCTGCTAAATGGACACCATTTCCTTTGCCGAGACAAAACCTTTTAGCGGAGTTCCATGACAGTGTCTTGTTGTAGAGACAGTAACATCGATTTAAGTAAAAAATAGTTAAATCCGCTTCCACCGTTTGGTTGCAGTCACTACATATAGTATCTATAGTATTTAGAAATTCAGTCCTTGAGTCATCATTAAGTTTGAATAGGGAAGAAAATTTGTCATTGAAGTTCTCGTCCAGTGAATTTCCCAATACAATAACTGTAGCTAGTGATGTGGCCAAAACTACGGCGATACCAGCTACAATACAGCACACGGCCAGACAGACACATTTCTTACTGGCCATCTTCTGCAGTGCGGCCGGAGTGGACCCTGAATAACTGCTTTGTACAGGGGGCAGAAACTCATAATGATTTACCACAGAGGTAAGTCTAGAATAAACTTCTGTTTCTGGATGTGTCTGTGGCGGCTGTGCGACATTCTTATAGGAGGGACTATCGCTAGAGGGCGGATCATTATTATATGCAGCTTCTTTGAAATTGTCTGCTTTAGATTTCTTGGAAGTGTCAAAGTATGACGAGTTAGAAGCGGAAGTGTTTAGATGATACAGATCCATTTATCTAGCAACTGAGGACTGCTTGTTCATTTTGAAGGACACTTATATATTTGTATTTTGTGAGGATGCTCAAAGAGTATTTGATGCCAGCTCTAAGTCATGTGTGGAGCTAGAGCTTGTTTTTATTTTATTTATAACTGTATCTGTAGTTCCGTCTGTTGGATGAAATCTAGAAAGTCATCAGAGAAGTGCTTTTGTAATGTCCCCTGTTGATTTGAGAAGAGCACCTGTGTACAAAGAAATTAAGTATTACTTCATTAACTCTTATACTACTAACTACTACTACTACTAACTACTACTACTACTACTACTACTACTACTATTACTATCAGAGCTGGCTTTAAACATAGGCAATCAAGGCAGCCTCCGATTGGTGAGGACCTTGCACAGAACTCAAAGAATGTTAAGATCTACTTGTAAGACTACAAATGTTAGAAGACTATTATCTCTTCCTTTTCTAGCCTGATGATCATGATTCGTCCATGAACATTCGAGCTACCGGCGCTATATGGATTTGTTGTTGTTGTCGTTGATTTAGATAAAGATACTGAAAGGTTTTTAATTCAAAGAAAATGTGGTAAACTAAGCTTGCAGATGAAGCGGTTATGGAAGTTGTCTAAAATAACAATATACCCTGTTGTTATATCAACTGACGGGATAATGACAACAGACCTTACAGATGCCTTTAAGACCCTTAACATTCCTAAGAAGATTCTCGTTTCCTGTCAGAGGGTTGTACTGCTGCAGACCTGCCACAGCATCTGAAAATTTCTCAGTGACCATATTGAGAGACTACAATGAATTGTGTATCTCTCTAACGAAACTTGACCCTGGCAGTGTCAGCAGAGAATGAATTGTAGTTCGTTTTAACATAATAATAATAATATTTAAAATTAATATTTCGCATATGCAAAGTTCAAAGGTCAATGACCGTGTGTTTTTGAAAGCAGTTACGGGCCTTTAGTATTTTGTATGACCATCATTCTAAGTTTACACTTAGCACTATGGAAAAATACAGAGCAGTCAAGTTTTATTTGCAAGTATTTGCGACTGAAAGCTTTTTTTGAAAAACAAAAGTATTGACTTAAATTCAAACTCATGACTCCTCAAGCCGACATACTGACCACTCTGCCAGTGAGGTGCCTATGAAAATATAAGATTGAATAATTTATTACAAACGTACTTTAAAGCGGCGACCTAAAAGGGGACTAATCTGGCTTATACCACCACTTCAGTCAAGTACAATTTCTATCCCTTGTTAAAGATACCAAACAATATAATTAATTATCAAAAGTTAATTAGCTAATTGGTCAATTTTTTTTTTAAATTGATTCTTTTGTTGCAAATAAAAGAAATAACTGCGCTTGATTGGTTGTGGTAGAAATAACGTTTACAAACTTTTTACCTGACCGTCAGAGAGACAGACTAATAGACAGTGAGTTGATATAAGCTTTGTAAACAAAAAGATTACCTTTCACGTGATCATTTAAATTTTATTTCATCTGTCTATCTCGCATTCCCAGAACCGCTGAGAAAAAACTGTGTCCGGCTACGTAGTAGGCAAGTTGTGGGCTGTGGAAAGAATGGACAACAAAACCTATTAACACAATGACAATCTACACAGAGATCTATTCAAAGTTGAATATGTCCAGAGATAAACAAAAGTCTCATTCTGTTAGTACCACCTATGAAACAACGTGACTTGAGTGTAGACTTTTCTTCATGGGGGGGGGGGGGGGGGAATCACAATATATGTGTGTGGGGGGGGGGGTATGGAAATTTCACACGCAAAAAAAAAAAGATAATATGAAAGTTCATTTTAACACTTGTTAATATTCTCTTGATATTTGTATCTACTTGTGTTTGTTTGTTTTCTGATTTGATAAACGCGGAGACTCCAGTCAATAGTCATGTTATTAAATATATTTATCTATTAATTTATTAATCTATTTTTGTAAACGCCAAAGATAATCCCGTAAGTCGTATAATACCAAAACAACAAAAAAAAATGTTTTCATTCAAATGTTAAAATTTTAGAACTTACATATGTATTTGTATTTTCCATTAGCACGACTCTTATGATCAAATAGGTCACCTATATTAAGCCTTCTCTATAACACCACCTTTCTGTTCAGTACTGTTTGTTAACCAGTTTTAAAGATAACAATAACAATTTTATCACGCGTGTTTCTCCTATCCCTACTAGCTATACTACACAGTATTTAGAAGTGATTAACTATTGAAAAATTAAAGTTAAGCTACAAATTATGCTAAATAGTTGACAAATTCCTAGACTCCAAGTATACCAAATAGGTAAAAACAAAATGTATATTTTTAAAAGTTGAACTAACCTTCAAGTCCAGTCTCACTGTTTGATCTATACACAGGCCTCGCGAAAATTACACTATAAAGAAAAACAGGATGTCCTGACAACTCAATTAAGTGTGTAAGATGTCAATATATATAGAGTTCACTATAAATGTAGATGAGTCACGGCTAAGAGGTGAATCCCAGACCCTAGCTTTGTTGCTCACAGTTTGGTCATAAACTATTTTGAGTGACTACTTTAGACCTAGTCGAGTGTTGTTTAGATTACTCAACAAGGACAATGTACCCACCTTCAATTACGAATAGCGAGATTTTGTTGTTAAAAAAACAACACTTCAATGGCGGAACTACCAATAGAACTGATGTACACGTGTTGACATCGTTGCATCTTTCCTACACTCGACGTCTTCTATTAGTTATCGAACTACTTTATTTTCAAGCAAAATCTTTGTATAGCCTATAAAGGTACTAGTTCATTTGTAAGGTTTATTCGTTGTCAAGATCTGCGGTAGAACTGTGACAGCAACGTACTATTTAGTTCTGTTTGCATGTTTAATATACAACTTTATAATGCCCCTCCCCCCGATATGTTATTGGAACAGTAAAGTTGAATGTTTTCATTTCATAATAAACTTTTTACAACTTTACATTATACTTGGTCTGAATGGTAACGGCACAGAATTGATAGAAATGCAGGGAAAAGGTTATCCTGGCCTGTGTAAATGGCTCAAACAATCTATAAGACCCCAATGGTCAGCGAGATGACTGTAGGGGGTCCGAAGAAAGATGAAAAATGTTCTTCGCTAAAATCCAGTCCCTACGATCGATATTTGAATAATAATCAACTCGCCTCTCACTTATGTATGACGACCTAAACCAAAGATTTGAAGACATTCCTTACTTGGCGATTCCCGACTAGGTCTTGAACCATTTGACGCGGACAAACTCCGACCCCAATCGCAGATGAATCCATTCTAATACAGGAGTAGCTAATTGAATATACAGAAAACCTGAAACTTTAATATTTGAAAAAAGATACCCAACAACTCTGGTTCTAAAACAGCTTCCAATTGTATATCCTGCATGATGGTTCATCGTACAGAAGTTGTTGACTACCTTACCGTCTTATTTGGTAAAACGTGGATGTAGTGACGTTATGAGCCTCCACAACTCAAAGATACTAACTAGAAACGTGTGATCGTACTTTTGACAAACATACAATATCACGTTGGTCCAAGTAATTGTTTTTGTTTCATTTAGTTATTTTAAACAAAAATTATAATTTCAATAAACACTCCAACAAACTGATTTTTAGCTGCCCCTGAAAGGGGAAAAGACGCTATTAGTCTTGTGTGGAATGTCTGTCCGTCCGTTTGTCCGTCCGTCCCATTTAGATCTCGTAAACTAGAAAACATAGTGAAAATTCGACATCATAATATTTAAAGTTCTGATGCAATGGCTACTTTTTTCTTTTCAGAAAGCGAAAAATCTAATTTTTTAAATCACTTATGTACACCACTTTTACAACTATTCACTATTAATAGTAACGGACACGGGAGGCTTTTTTATTAGGGGGGATTACCATTTACCATATTTATAACACATTTATGCAAACGGTTGTAGATTTTTTTTCCAATTTTTTTTATTTTACATTTGTACTGTTAAGTTATATAGGTTCTGTTATACTAAGTAATATTTACTCTAAAAAAATGTTTACTTTTTTTAGCGAAAAAATCTATTTAGTATGCATATAAGACCTATATAAGTTGAACATAATTTAAAATAATTAATAAGTAGTTTTTCATATTATAGCGTACACAGCAATCTATAGAATACACTATCGAACACGTAACCAATGGAAAAAAAATTTTTTTACGGAAATGTTTTTTTCTTGAGGAATAAGAGATTGACCCTTTACAAAACAATTAGATCAATTTGATATTCATTATAAGTCAAGAAATTGATTTTAGGAAACAAAGGCCATATTGCAGAAATTCAGAAACAACCAAACCGTAGAACAAGCACAAGAAAATAAATACCACAAAAATTCACAAACGACTTTTCTACCTCAGAAAGCTAAGAAAATTTAACATCGACAAAACAACAATTTTTTTTCTACAGCAACCATCAGCAGCACCTGCAGGTATGGTAATACTTCACTGGCACAAATACTTTAAATAGACTAATTAAAAAAAGCATCCTATATAACTCGAACATAGCTACCATCTCTTGAACTTTTTCTTGAGATGCCTTTCCAAAACACGATTGTTAAAGACCAACTGAAGAGGGTTTTTTCGAAATTGAGATAGCGATTGATTTAGATAGTAGATAGCATCAAAGTTAGTTCCTAAAAATTTGAGATTTTAGAAAAGCGTATTTATATTAGAAAAAGTAATTTGAAAGTGGAAAAAATAACGAGATTTGAAAATCAGCTTCAATGGCCGAAACCGGAAGTGACGTATTGTAATGGACTGAGAAAATGTAAATAAAAATAGACATGGATGGATACGTTATTGATAGCGATTCAGATGATAAACTTATATAAATCTAGCTGTCCAACAATTTTAAATGATACTTATCATGGGATGCACCAAAATGCCCTGAAGAGAACTCTTCTACTTTTTCAAAATATATTCTAGAGCAGACTACTGAATTAATATAATTATAGATAGATTATAATAGGACTAGTCAGTCACTAGTCACTAGTCTAGATCTATCTAGATCTAGATCTAGTCTACTCTACTCTCTAGTAGTATCATCAAGTACTAGTAGATCATCTAGGTCTAGGTATACTATACTTAGACTATACTAAGTCTAATAGTACTAGTATACTAATAGTACTGATAGTATACTATTAGTCTATTATAATTGTTATTATAACAAAACTAAATGGTTAGATCTATCTATATTATTTTCTATATCTCTAATTCTAGCTAGGCCTTCTAACACTTTTACTAGTCACTCACTAGATCTAGATCTAGTTTATAAATACTTGACTTGTATTATTGTACTAATTGTAGTAATACTACTAGTAGTACTAGTAATAGTTTATAAACTAGTAGATTTAACTAATTTAAGTAGATCTAGAGTAATCTAGACTAGCCTCTATGTTAAGTCTAAGCCCAGTCGCCAACATTTTTTAATGCTTGAATTTGTATATCTCTGTTCTGTAATAGTAAGACCTAGTGAGTAGTGTCCTAGCAATAGCATAAAGATTATTCATAGATATAAATATAATATTATAATAGTCAAGGACTAAACCTAAAGCCTAAGCTAAATCTATATTGACTATATAGTAGTATATAGAATATATTTATACTCTTTACTAGCCCTTACTATATTTATTAATAAGGCTAAACTTTAGATCTAAAAAAATAATAAGTCATCATTTATATTGGTATTATAAAATACAGATTTTTACTAAACACATGTGACATTTCTTTAAGTCTTAAACTTAAACAGGGCCAGTCCTGACGATTGCGGGGCCCTATGTGAAACTGATTGCGCGGGGCCTAGTCTGGGTGGGAATAAGGATAATAAGTGAAAATTAAGATTTCGTATTTAAAAAAAAATCGACTTTGAATTTTATTAAATCTTTACTAAGTACAAGATTACGATCAAATTAACTTTACTTTACGAACTTTGCAACCTATGGCATATTATATATATGGCTTAAGACCGGCCCTGGTCTTATATATATTAGATTGCCTAGACCTAGAGTAGAGTAATTTATTATTATTAAGAACTATAAGAGTTAGATGTTGATGTTAGATCAGATAATCAGTATAACATATATAATATATATATATATATATATATATATATATATATATATATATATATATATATATATATATATATATATATATATATATGTAGTGGAGTGGATATCTTTTTAAAAAACACCGGCCACCCCGATATCCACGTGACCCTTCACCCTAGATGGCACCTTGTGTCCGCGCATGACAAGGCAGACCAACGTGGGCACTGTCCATTCGACCGGCATCTCTTATCGTCCGTATGTTACTGGACCTAAGTCGTCTCCACTCCCTTTTGTGCTTGGTTCTACACCATGTGTTCACGTATGGCTGCAGGTAATCACATTTTACTTATTAATATTAGCTTGTAAATTTAATTACCGGTAGTAGTTTATATAGAATATCACTACCGCGGTTTTTGTTCATGTTGGACTATTCTTATTTTTAGAAGCCAGCATGTAGATGAATTCATTTATTGAAATGCGTACCTGTAGTATTCGATATAGAATGTGAACTGTCCATCTTGTAAATGTATTTTTACAACAAGTGTTTAGATACTGGCTTTTAAGAAACAGTATATTTGTGAGTGTATAGATTTGTTATATTTAATTATAGTTTTTGTAAGGAAAGGAAAGAGCGAAACTCTTCAAACAATGTATGTTAGTGTTATGTAGAACTAGTTGATTTATTTTTAGAGAACTATGTTGTCATTTATTTTTATAATGTTTGTTGGTGTTGCATATCTCTCTTGTGTTTGTAAAAGAGATGATTGGTTCACACTATAAGATTTTCTTTTTGTTTTTCGTTAGATCTAGTATTTAGGCCTATTAATTATGTTTAGTTTATGTTTATTTGTAATTATGTTTTATGTTTGCCTTTGGCAGGTCTTTAGTGTATAATAAAGTTTGGAATCGTCCTACAAGTTGCCTTCGTCATTTAGAATTTAGTCTTCTTCTGTGCCAAACCCACCACATATATATATATATATATATATATAACCACTAGTTCTATATATGTATACATAATTAAGTATAAATGTTAATAAATAAATTTTTTAAAATCTATTTTACAGAAAACATATATGACATGTGGCATACAGACAAGTTTACTAGATGGATCTTTCATCATTTTGGAAATACAATATTCCCTGTGAAACAAATCACAGAAACATTCTACAATTTTATTTTATATAATAAATACCAATAAATGTAAATACAAAATCACATTTTAATAGAGTTCTTCATTATACACACAACATTATTTTAGTATGTTCCTTTTCACTTGCTAGGTTTAGACAAAGTTTCGAATCAGGATTTAATATTATTATGTCATAGCCCAAAACTCCAGCAGAATGTTAGTTAATGGCAATGGTCAATGTTTGAGCCTGAGACCACAGAGAAGACAGTTCGGAATGCAAACCACACAACTTTCTGCGTTTCGAAACGTATTCAAATTTTGATCATTTCTATGTTATTGCAGATCTGAATGTCCATTGCAATGATGACTTGATCTGTACAGGGGTTACATTTAAAAAAAATAAGAGTTGGATCTCATTCTTCGAATGATGCTATTTATTAGAAATTGTAAGGTGGAATAGATATTAGAGGCTAAAAGAAAATCCACTGCCGAGGGAAGACGTAGACGTCATAAAGAACATTTAAATTGACCACCAGCTGAATGTCTTCGCTGGACGCGGCAAAATATCTAGTTTGCAGCTGGGGCTGCGTAGCCATGGAAAATACTGCATTCCTCATTCATCTTTCGACTCGACTGCCAGCCTTATTTATTTAACACTTTAAATTATGAATAGCTCTGCATTTTTTAATAACAATAATATATATATATATATATATTCAGTGATTAACTGGCAATAATTGGGTTACTAAAATTTAATAAAATGAGTTGCATAATTACATCAACAGTAGCCATAAACTGAAAAATCTGACCTAATTTCCCTTAAACTACGTCATCGACCTTGGTTGTCTGGGAAATACTGATCTCGAATGGCTTCGAGATTGTGAAATTTAATAGTCCTTAAAACTCACATTAAATTGCTTATATCTAAATAATTACAAAGAATATATGTCTTAAATTTCGTATGTATGTTTTTTTTAAGCATTATGAATCTAAAAAAAAGTATAACACCGGTTTCCGCGTCTGACCCCAAAACCTCTTCAGTTGGTCTTTAAAGACAACCCGCACCCATTAAACCACTGTTACATCAGATCTGAACGAAGTGGTCGTCTCCTTTCCATTAAGACTAAAAACTCCATCCCACTTTCGGTCGGAGAGTTACAAGGTGACAGCTGTGAGCGAGACGTAGCCTACATAGAAGTCTAAATTTATAAAGCACTCGTTGGGACTGTTGTGTTTCGTGTGTGAATGTTGTTCGAATTTTTCATCTATATTGTTATTCTACAGTAGTTACGCTGAGGTTGTCAATTGTAGTCAAACTGAATTTCCTTTTTGATTGGATCAATAAAAATTATCTTTTAATTATATATCCTTACAGACAAGCGCCTATACGAAGAGTTCATTTGTTTAAATTCAAGTTGGTTTTTGACGCAATTATTTCAAAATAAACTAAAAGTTATAAAAAATAGTTCAATTTTCAAAATGCACTTTTCCCTTTAACTATTTGGTCAAATTATTAGTACTCTGCGACCATCCATTTTAGACTCCATCCATTTATCTACATTTACTGAAACATTTTCCCATCCATTTATCTACATTTACTGAAACATTTTCCCATCCATTTATCTACATTTTCTGAAACATTTTCCCATCCATTTATCTACATTTTCTGAAACATTTTCCCATCCATTTATCTACATTTTCTGAAACATTTTCCCATCCATTTATCTACATTTTCTGAAACATTTTCCCATCCATTTATCTACATTTTCTGAAACATTTTCCCATCCATTTATCTACATTTTCTAAAACATTTTCCCATCCATTTATCTACATTTTCTGAAACATTTTCCCGTCCATTTATCTACATTTTCTGAAACATTTTCCCATCCATTTATCTACATTTTCTGAAACATTTTCCCATCCATTTATCTACATTTACTGAAACATTTTCCCATCCATTTATCTACATTTACTGAAACATTTTCCGTTGATTTCATCGTAAGAGAGTTTCAGATCCCAAGAAAAATTTAAAAAACTTGTCAATCATTGAAGACTTAGTGTCCCCTTGACATAGAGCATGAGCATTTTTTTTTAGTTAATTTTACACCTGAACATTTAAAACTAATAAACGTTAACCCCCTCCCTCCCCACCTAACCATTTTTCATCTTAGTACATATTGTACAGAGGGTAAAAGAACTAAAATACGTAACAGAAATTCTATTTTATACAAACAAGTCAAAACCAAGTTACTGTAACAAATTTTAATGTAAAAACAGAATAAAATCGTGAAAGCCAAGCAGTAGTGTAGTAATAAATCCGTTTGTCAATCTCATACGCATATCTCCATTAATCTATACAAAATGTTTCATTATAATTTTAAAAAATACACAAAAGCATTTCTTAAAATATTTCCATTTCTACAGATTATGTACAGTAAAACTTACACAATTTTAAAATTATGGACACATTAGGAATGAAAATATTTTAGCTTTTGAAAAAAAACTTTCTTAAAAGAATAAAAGGTTACGGAAGATCATTTGGGCATTAAAACTGTCGCGTCTATTGTCTTACAGTCACAGCTTTTAAAAATGGAGATTTTTAAACAGTAAAATTTAAAATAAACTTTAAACTATATACATGGTCAGCAGCTATAAAAATGTCAACTCTATTTGAACTGATATCTACCCAAATGTGAAGGTCACAATTCAACAACAACAGTTGGACTCGTCAGACGAGCACATAAAAGGTTGCGCGTAAGAGCAGTCAATGTCATTCCACTTGTACATCGGACTTGTCCAGTTGTACACTTCCAAACAACTCTCCCGATGTCCCAGAGGACTAAAAGAACTTGGCTGACCTACATCCCACTGGCTGGGCTCAAATTGTTCGATGCTTTTCCCAGTGAAGTTCCACTGCCACTCGCCACTCAAGCTTGAAGCACCCAACCAAATGCCTTGCTTTGTTTTGGCTATTTGCAGGTATGGTATCAGGAAGTCGTTGTCCTCTTTCTTGCAGATCTCAGCTAGATGGACGTCGTTTCCTTTGGTGAGACAAAACTCTCTGGCCGAGTTCCACGAGAGCTGCTTCTTATAGAGGCAGTAGCATGTTCCAGAGTATTTGACTATTAAATCCGCTGTCACTTTGCACCCTCCTTTGTTGATAGCCTCGAGCAATTCCTTACTAGACTGAACATGAAGTGTCTCCAAGGACGAAAGCTTCTCGTTCAAGCTGCTCTCAATATTTTTTCCAACGGTTAAGATGGAGGAGAGTATCGTAGTGAAGATGGCAGCTACGCTGAATATAAAGCAGCAAGTGGCGAGGGACATGAACTTTTTACTTTTTTCACTCTGCTCTGGAGAACGAGCCAGAATATGTCTTCGGGTAGGGCTCATATCGTATTGGTCCACGGACTCGAGCTGCGAATATGTTCCCGTGTCTGAATGTTCCGAGGGATGCTGGGGTAGATCCAAGTGAGATGGGCGTTTGACGATGGGGGGGAGAGCCCTACTCGGCGTATGATGGGCAAAATTGGCTGAACTACTGCCGCTTGAAACGTTGTTGTAAGACGTAACTGAAGCTGGAGAAGTCCCAGTGATTTCAGACTTGGGTTTCGCTGGAGAGATGTGAGGATTGAGCTTGGCACTGTCGATGGATCTCGTGGTACTAGTTGGTGATGTCTTTGATGTCGATGCCACGGGTCTGTCATTGGGTGGTGAAGGCTCCAAGTAAACATTCGAACTCGGATGGCCATTATTACTTTGACTTGGCCTGTTGGCATCTATCAACTCAAGGTACTCGGGCGTACTTTTATTTAACACAGTTGACATTCTGTGGAGAGAAAAAAAAACATTTTAGTCACGTAAAAAGAGAAAGGAAAGGAAAGAGAAAGAAAGGAAAGTAAAGAGACAGAAAGGAAAGGAAAGAGAAAGAAAGGAAAGGAAAGAAAGAAAGGAAAGAAAGAAAGAAAGGAAAGGAAAGAGACAGAAAGGAAAGGAAAGGAAAGAGAAAGAAAGGAAAGGAAAGAGAAAGAAAAGAAAGGAAAGAGAAAGAAAGGAAAGGAAAGAAAAAGAAAGGAAATGAAAGAGAAAGAAAGGAAAGGAAAGAGAAAGAAAGGAAAGGAAAGAAAAAGAAAGGAAATGAAAGAGAAAGAAAGGAAAGGAAAGAGAAAGAAAGGAAAGGAAAGAGAAAGAAAGGAAAGAGAAAGACAGGAAAGAGAAAGACAGGAAAGAGAAAGACAGGAAAGAGAAAGACAGGAAAGAGAAAGACAGGAAAGAGAAAGACAGGAAAGAGAAAGACAGGAAAGGAAAGAGAAAGACAGGAAAGAGAAAGAAAGGAAAGGAAAGAGAAAGAAAGGAAAGGAGAGAGAAAGAAAGGAAAGGACAGAAAGAAAGAGGAAAGGAAAGAGAAAGAAAGAGGAAAGGAAAGAGAAAGAAAGAGGAAAGGAGAGAGAAAAAAGAACGGCTTTACGTTCAGGGTTTGATTTTCTCGTTGAATGACGCATGGTAGTCCAGACACCGATTACTTGATCCTACTTGGATCGAGCATTTACTCACACAAGAAAGGTTTCAGTGTCATGGAATGACAAAATAGGAAAATTGAAAATAATTTTTGAGTTGAGAACTTGTTTGAAACATTTTACTGCTCCTTTATATTAACATGTAATTCCTTTTAAAATTTGAATTTTGAATTGAAATAAATAATTGACCTAAACGCGATAAAATTTAAGTTTCAGGGTATACTTTCAAGATTAGACATCTTAAAGATCTATTACTGCTTGATCTATCTCAATGTATTCCAGCACGTGTAGTATGCGTCGTTTCCGGGTTTGAACCCTGCCCGCCGCCACCTCCTGCGGGAAGTTTGTGCTAGGATGTGATCAATTCTGAAAGAACATCCGAAACCAAAAATTCACTAGTAAAACATTCAGCTAACAGGAAATGTTAAAACTAAATGAATTCAGTATTGTATATGATGAACAACATACGAGTTTTTAAGAAATTCATAGGAAAAATTTTAATGCAACTTTTAAAAAGGTAATATTTTTTTTGTGTGTAATCTTAATGTTTTATTTGAACACGTACTGGACATATGTTGAGATGTAGATTGGAATCGTTGACAATTATGGATTCTTATTCGTACAGAATAAGTTGTCAATTATGAGTACTTTTCAAAGAGCAATTAATCTTTGAAGACATGAAAGGGAAGATAAATCATCTCTGGGATCTGACCCCAATGCACAAGATCCAGTTACTTTCATCAATAGTGGTGAGGCCAGAGGCCGAGCATTTCTGAAATGCAGGTCTTCCAACTATTTACTATTGATGGATAATAAATGACAGGTTAACTTTTAAGTGGAACAGGAGGTAGATGACCCATTATCCATTTGCAATGTACTGGGCTGTGCATTTAAACCCCCAAGAGGTGGTACGGGTGGTATGCTTCGTTTCAATGGATTTACATTTTATTATTACCAGCCTGCCTGTGAGACAGGTAACCATGACATTCCTAAATCAACTCCGACTTCCAAAAATTGAGAATTAGTAAGATGATTATAATAATGGATGAAATTTTAAACCACTACAGGTAGTTTGGATTAGGTACTGTGGCGTATTACCGTAATCTTTGACATAGTTTGATACATGTATCCGATACCCGATATATCTTAGTATCAATGTAATGTACAGTCAAGTCAACACTGAGCTTGTTTAGACATTGTCAGACAGGACTCACTGACCAGTCAACACTGAGCTGGTTTAGACATTGTCAGACAGGACTCACTGACCAGTCAACACTGAGCTTGTTTAAACATTGTCAGACAGGACTGACTGACCAGTCAACACTGAGCTTGTTTAGACATTGTCAGACAGGACTGACTGACCAGTCAACACTGAGCTTGTTTAAACATTGTCAGACAGGACTGACTGACCAGTCAACACTGAGCTTGTTTAGACATTGTCAGACAGGACTGACCAGTCAACACTGAGCTTGTTTAGACATTGTCAGACAGGACTCACTGACCAGTCAACACTGAGCTGGTTTAGACATTGTCAGACAGGACTCACTGACAACGTCATTCTTGAAGGTAGAGTGGAGGGAGCACGAAGGTACAGTGGAGGGAGCACGAAAGTAGAGTGGAGGGAGCACGAAGGTAGAGTGGAGGGAGCACGAAGGTAGAGTGGAGGGAGCACGAAGGTAGAGTGGAGGGAGCACGAAGGTAGAGTGGAGGGAGCACGAAGGTAGAGTGGAGGGAGCACGAAGGTAGAGTGGAGGGAGCACGAAGGTACAGTGGAGGGAGCACGAAGGTACAGTGGAGGGAGCACGAAGGTAGAGTGGTTGGTCCAAAGAGAAGATGAACAACGTAACAAATTTTTTAAAATTCTGCTAAGGACAACTAACCAGGAAGTCAGAACAAAAATGTCACAGCGCCGCTGCGACGCAATGCAAACGACTAACAAAACTGATCGCTATGAGTCTATAGTTCGCTCATTGTTAGACTGAGGGACTATTTTGTCATCTAGGAGCATGAGGACTTTAGACTTGCATGCTATATTTTAAAAGAGTACTTTTAAATTAAATTAAATTTTCCTTCGTTTAAAATAAAATATATGCATATGAAAGCAAAAATGAACATTTTTAGGGTTGACACAATCCGGAGTTGGTCAATTAGCAACACTCTATAGACACGTTTTACCACGTCATTGGTGCCAACTCATTTCTAGTAGTGTTAAAAGTAGCTGACCAATCAAAATGTGGATATTTTCTCCATATAGGGGGCCCCTTTCTTGTGGAATTCCCCGGGCAGTAGCCCCACCTGCCCTCCCTTAAATGCAGTTATGCACAATATTTGTTATAAAAATCTTACTAGCGAACAAAAAACAAACAGGTCGGTCCCTCCGTATTTGATGTAACAGAACTTCTGGGAAGACATTTTAATTAAATTTAAATTTTTAAACAAACATGATATGTATTAGTTGAAGGAGGCGTGGTGGCTAAGTGGTAAGGCGCTTGGCTCTCGAACCGGAAGGTCCCAGGTTCCAATCCTGGTATTTTTTTTTAAATTTAGAGATCTTTAGGTCGCCTCCAAGTTCCCCCAGCTCTAATTGTACATGACATTAGTTGGGTAAAAGTAAAGGCAGTCGTGGTGCATGACACCCTCGATAATCCTGGGCCACAGAAAGACCTTTACATTATCTGCCCTATAGACCATATGGTCTGATGGAAGATTATAACTTTTTAGTTTTATTAATAATTTAAAGTGAAATTACTTTAAGAGAAGGTAGGAGCCTCGACTTATCGCCTTGGTAAATAGTAAACGTCTAGTTTATTAGCGGTGATCTAAAACCAGGTTTTGTTTTATACACACTATGTTAAAAGTGTTTCATACCTCTGAATCTAAAGTCAATGATTTCATACACTTCTCTGTAGCACCACTTGTCCACGTCTTGAGTGTCCACTATTAAGTGATGTGTGACTGGTGGCCAATTCGCTGTCCTCCACACACACACAGACACGCACACACTAAACAAGCTCCAGAGCGTGAAACAAATTTTGGGTTGAGATGAACTCCAGTTAACAAACTTTTTGTACCGACCTCAGTAGATACTCAGAGGCGAATCATAGGTTTGAGGAAAAAGAAAACACTTATGGCTGGGTAGAATCAAAACTGTTTAGGATCGGAAACGGGGGTGGGGGGTCAATGATCTTTAGTTATCCTGTATTCCCCCTTCATATGCTTCCGTTGTGTATTTTTAAAGACCATATAAGCCCGTGGGCTACTAGTGTTGAATGCAGTCAGGCGTGACGGTAAAATCAGAAGACATACTCAAGTCCAGTAAATGTGACTAAAAAAAGTCTTTCTTAAAATGTGAAACAAAGACATGCGCAGAGGCGTCGTTAAATTTACTGACTCATGGGCAGATAAGGGCCCTGGTGTAACTCTTTCGCCAACTGTAACCTAAGTTTCAAAGCATTAATTAGGTGTGAATATGAAGTATTCCTTAGGCCCCTATGTGACCGCAGTGGGCCCCGCACTTTCAAAGGACCCGCGCTAATTCTAAGTGTAAATTATTAAATTTAAACATTTTATAACTTATAACAGATTTCCCGCGGCCGCCTGATTTACCAGGCGCTCCTTGAAATCACCTGAATTTGCAAAATATACGAAAAAGTCATGGAAATCTCCGGAAATTATTAAAATCTTTTGAAAACATACAAATCTCATTAAATATATAGACAAAAATTGTCATTTTGGGTTGTCATTCAATATGAAAAACGCCAATCCTACGTGCGATAAATAAAAACGGCATTATGCATTAGCCGTAATTGTGTAATCTGGTGAAAGAAGCTTCTCTCGCCTCAAACTAATGAAGAATTACTTGAGGTCAACAGTTCTCGTACATAGATTGAAACATTTGGTAATTCTTGCTTTTGAGCGTGATCTATGTAGGAAATACATTTGTTATGATATACTGTATGACTTCGCTACACGCAAGGCTCGTAAAGTAGTTCTGTACGTAGTAAAGAATAAATAAAATGCAAAAACGAATTTATTTTCTGATACAGACTCTTAAATTTCACTTATTATCCTTATCCCTACTCAAACTTGGCCCGGCGAAATTCGTTTCGCATAGGGCCCCACAACGGTTGAGTCCACCGGCTCTGCTTTTTAGTGACGGGTGAATACAGAGTAGATTACTTGTTCTCCTTCCCCCCCCCCTCTTTTTTTCGCTACTAAAACAACGTGGGGTAGAAATAAAAAAGAGTGATCTTTCCATGACTTCTTGGTCACAATGGTTGAGTCCGGCCCTGCTATTTTGTGACGGGTGAATACTACTTGTTCTCCCCCCCCCCTCTTTTTTTTTCGTATGGTAACTTTAGTCTGTCAGACTTGCAGAAATAAAGTGTGATCTGTCCTTTACCTCTTGCGTGTCCAAACTGTTGAGACATGAAGAGAATTATTTATATAGATAGATTCCTCGCTCTAAGTCTGTAAATGGTTGGGAAAGTTGGACACTGGACGCTGAGGCTGAAAGAGGAATCCAAGTCTTTGAGAGGAAATGCTACAGAAAAAAAAATGCTGGGCATCAGATACCAGGACAAGAAAACAAATGAGTTTGTACTTTTACAAGTCAACACTCTGGCTGGCAAAATGGAGGAACTCCTCAATACTACGAAGAGATGAAAGCTGAGCTGGTTTGATCATATTATAAGACATGACTCACTATCAAAAGTTATTCTTCAAGGTCCAGTGGAGGGAGCACGAAGAAAGGGTCGTCCAGAGAAGGATCCATGTTGGATAACATACAAGAATGGACAGGCCTCTCTCTTGATATCTTGCTAAGAACAGCTGCTGACCGGCCAAAATGAAGGGTTTTAAACTTTTCTGGGACATTGGCAACTATGAAGGAACAGATGATGATGAAGATGATGAGATGAATGAAATACATTCAAGCTTTGTGAAAGACATTCTGCATCTCTTCCAAAAATAAATTATAATTGGGAAAAAATGATCTTAATACAATTTCTTTTATTGGTAATTAATTATTATTAAGTTTGATATCGAATAAGGGAAATAACTTCTACATTATTGAAAGATGTGAATACGGAGTTCTTTTTTTTTGTTTTTGTGTTTTACAGGGTAGTTGAAGCAACAATCACAGACATCGTCTCAAGAATAAACTGGGCACCTGAAGAAAATAGAGCAGATAGAACCCGCAGTCAGTGGGCTTTCACCGATCGACCTCCACCTGAACTGTCAAACCTCCAAGGCACTGTTATGAACTTTTTCTTTTCGGGATGAAAAGCGCTTAGAAGGGGTGGGGTGGGGGGGGGAGATGTTCTAACCCTACCCTGCCCACCGCCATCCAAGCTAGTGCAGAAGATGCGCTCTGTTACAGACTAGGGAGTTAACTCCTAACGTCACGAAGTTTCGCCCGAGTCAAGAACTTATGAAGAGGCTGGGCTAAAGGGGAAGAACTCCGCCCTTAAAACTATCTATCAATAATGTACACGTTATTTCCTTTCTTCGATATCAAACAAAATAATTAATGACTAATAACTAATTGACTCACTGGAATCATGTTAGGTAATATAAATAATTGTTTAAAGTATCAACGTGATCGGAGAATGTGCTAGGTGGAAATAGCGTTAATAAGATAAGATAAGATAAGATAATTGTATTGATCCAATCAAATAAAAACTCAGTTTGACTACAATTGACAACATCAGCGTAACTACTGTACAATAACAGCAGAGATGAAAAATTCGAACAACATTCACACACGAAACACATACACATTCACAACCAGCGCTTTATGAATTTGACTTCTATATACTTCTCGATGACGACAGCGGATCTTGTAACACTCTGACCGATAGTGGGATGAAGGAGTTTTTAAATCTTTCTGTTTTAGTCCTAATAGAAAGGTGACGACCACTTCGTTCAGATCTTATAACAGTGGTTTAATGGGTGCAGGTTGTCTTTAAGAATCGAGAGTGTTTTGGAAAGGCCTCTTTCATGAAAAGGCTCTTCAAGAGATGGTAGCTGTGTTCGAGTCATATGAGATGCTTTTTTAATTACTCTATTTAGTCTAAGTCTTTGTGCCAGTGAGATATTACCATACCAACAGGTGATGGCAAAGTTGATTAGACTGCTGATGGTTGCTGTATAAATAAGTTTAATTATTGTTTTGTCGATGTTAAATTTTCTTAGCTTTCTGAGATAGAGGAGTCGCTGGTGAATTTTGTGTAGAGGTTTTGACAGTGTTCACTTCATTACAGTTTGTTGTTGATGGTTGTTCCTAGATATTTATATTCTTGTACATGTTCTATGGTTTGATTGTTTATCGGAATTTCTGCAATATGTCTGTTATGTTTCAGAAAGTCAACAATCATTTCTTTAGTTTTCTGAACATTTAAAATTAGAAAGTTATCTATACACCATTGGTAAAAGGTGTTTAATTGTTGAATGGTACGGATTTTCTTCACCTGCAATAAGGCCAATGATTGTTGTCTCGTCAGCAAATTTTATGATGGGAGTGTCAGCTGATGAGCTCTGAATGTCATTTGTGTAAATAGTATACAATACTGGTGACAGGACGCACCCCTGCGACGCTCCAGTGCTAAGCTCTCTCGTGCCTGACACACTTTTACATATTGTCGGCGTTTGATAAGAAAGTTTAAAATCCATTCTTGTATGTTTTTGCTAACGTTCAATTCAGATAGTTTTTGTATCATGCGATGAGGTTGGATGGTGTTCAATGCGATTGAAAAATGTACGAATAATACTCTGGCGTAGTGTCTCTGAGTATCAAGATGATGGTATGGACTATTCAGCATGAATAGTATTGCATCTTCTGTACTTCTTGACGGTTTGTAAGCGAACTGGTGCGGGGCAAGACATGTTTCTACTTCTTTCAGTAGATATTTTAAAATCATTTTCTCCAGGCATTTCATTGGAATTGATGTAAGGGCTACGGGACGTAGGTCGTTGTTGGAAGGAATGATCTTCTTTTTGGGTACTGGAATTACTTCAGATGTCTTCCAAATGGAAGGTATTTTGTGCGTTTGCCATGACTTGTTGAAGATAGCACAAAAGATATAAGCTAGTTGTTCCGCACATAGCTTTACAAGTTTGCCTCTTCATTTGTCGGATCCCATGAGTCTGGCGGTGTTTACTTGTTTAAATATTTTAGTCACTTCTTGTTTATTAAACAGTTCTTGAGACTGGTTTATATTACTGTTTTCAAATGATGCCAATAAATCTTGGTGGTCTTTCTCGAAGTTGTGTCAGTCAAATCGGCTGTAGAAATCATTTAATTCATTGACAAATGTGTTATTGTCAGTGACGCACATTGGTTCGCGCTTGGGTACGTAGCCAGTAATTTGTTTCAAGCCACTCCAACAAGCTTTAGAGTTATTTTTCTTGAAAGAGCTTTCAATGTTTTCCTTGAATCTCTCTTTTCCTTCAAATAATTTCTTTTTAAGGGCTTTTTGTGGCTGAGATGAATTCAGAAGAACTGCTCTTGAACATTCTTCTCTTGTATAGAATCTCTTCCTTTATGTCTTTGGTCATCCAGGGTCTATTATTACTGAATGTTTTAATTTTCTTCTTTGGTACAATCATGTTTTTACAGAACTGGATATACGAATTAACGGTTATTGTAAGTTCATCTAGGTCAGGGCAGTTGTTTACAAACATGTCCCAATCTGTTTGCTCCAGACAACTTTGTAGCTGTAAAACAGCTTATCAGACCATGACTGGATGGACTGTACTTCGGGTTTTGTTGTTTTTAAAACCGGTTTGTACATGGCTGTAAGATGGATCATTGTTTGGTCCGACTCTCCGAGGGGAAATAACGATCGAGATGTGTTGGCCATTTGTATGTTGCTTTAAGGGGACCAAACCAACAAATTTAGCCATATCTGAATACTGAATAATTAGTTTCCCTTGTTGGTATCTAACGAAATAATTAATTTCCAATAATTAATTGACTAGTCGGCTACTTTTTTGTTTTTTATTGATTCATGTCTTGTTTATGCGAATGAATACTTGTGCCTAATTTCAACTTGATCTGAGAATGGGTGTGGGAGAAATAATGTGTACACACTTTTTTATCAAGTGAGTTGATATAAGCTTTGTAATACAACACTCGTATTGTTATCCTATTGTTATAAGTTATACAGCCCTCAGAACGATAGACTCCTTATGGAGAGGTAAATTCAAGTCATCTAGTCTTTACCGACCTACGTATTTGACTATGTCTAGGAATGTATGAAAGTCTATGCAGACAATGTGTTCGAAAGACTCAAGACACAACAAATCCGTGTACGGTGTCAAAACTATTTGGACACGTCATTTCTCTCATTTCCCATTCTATGATCTAGTTCATTGTCCCCTAAAACATGAATTATTTTTTAGTGGTAATTTCTTTTGTTTTATACAGAAAGGGGAGATAAATATTGCAGTATTGTGATATGCGCAATTAATGTTTGCGGTTAATTCCCTTACATAAGCTTTTTTTTTTTTAAAAGTGTATATGTAAGCATTAGAACAGACATGGGGTGTGTGGGTTTGTGTTGGGGGGGTGTTACAAAAACCACTTCCTGTTTGTGCAGCAACCATCTCTCCCCTTTTTACGCACTTTTTTTTTTCCCATTTTATTTTTTAGTTTTATTGTAGTAGTACTTGAGCGTATGGTGGAGTAGTCCTGTGTACTTCAGCTGGAGCTCTAATACATTATTTGTTCGTGTTTTAAGTTTCCTATTTAGCTCACATCTTTATTTCTAAGTATAAACTTAATATTTATCGTACATAATATTCTTTGTAATGGTGACACGCACCGCAACTCCAGCGTTACGTTACTGTTCCTTCGCATAATTACCGTCTCTTAAGTCACCTTAATGCTAGATGTTTAATGGTTGTCTTGGCAAGTTGCACACAAAGCGTCCTGATATCCATTGTGGATCTCGGCCTTTGAACCATGAGGATTAAATATAGGCGTGGACTTAAGGTGTAGCCGCTGTAGTGTTAGCCTTGAGTGTATTAACAGACCAGCTACGCTTGTGGTCAGTACATACACATCTATAGTAGATCACGGAACAAGGATTCAGATTGATGAAGCATGCAATAAGTAGTTCTATAGAGCGTGAAACTTGTATCCAAGCGACTGGATCATTTGGAATCTTTGTGTCAAGTTGTACACGTCAACAAGTTCAGTGGCATTGTGTGCAAGAGGTTCAGTGGCATTGTGTGCAAGAGGTTCAGTGGCATTGCGTGCAAGAGGTCCAGTGCCATTGCGTGCAAGAGGTTCAGTGGCATTGCGTGCAAGAGGTCCAGTGGCATTGCGTGCAAGAGGTCCAGTGGCATTGCGTGCAAGAAGTTAGTTGCATTGCGTACAAGAAGTTCAGTGGCATTGCGTGCAAGAGGTCCAGTGGCATTGCGTGCAAGAAGTTAGTTGCATTGCGTACAAGAAGTTCAGTGGCATTGCGTGCAAGAGGTCCAGTGGCATTGCGTGCAAGAGGTCCAGTGGCATTGCGTGCAAGAGGTTCAGTGGCATTGCGTGCAAGAGGTCCAGTGCCATTGCGTGCAAGAGGTTCAGTGGCATTGCGTGCAAGAGGTCCAGTGGCATTGCGTGCAAGAAGTTCAGTGGCATTGCGTGCAAGAAGTTCAGTGGCATTGCGTACAAGAAGTTCAGTGGCATTGCGTGCAAGAAGTTCAGTGGCATTGCGTGCAAGAAGTTCAGTGGCATTGCGTGCAAGAAGTTAGTTGCATTGCGTGCAAGAGGTCCAGTGGCATTGCGTGCAAGAGGTCCAGTGGCATTGCGTACAAGAAGTTCAGTGGCATTGCGTGCAAGAAGTCAGTTGCATTGCGTGCAAGAAGTCAGTTGCATTGCGTGCAAGAGGTTCAGTGGCATTGCGTACAAGAAGTTCAGTGGCATTGCGTACAAGAAGTTCAGTGGCATTGCGTGCAAGAATTTAGTTGCATTGCGTACAAGAAGTTCAGTGGCATTGCGTACAAGAAGTTCAGTGGCATTGCGTACAAGAATTTAGTTGCATTGCGTACAAGAATTTAGTTGCATTGAGTACAAGAATTTAGTTGCATTGCGTGTTTAAATATCAAGTCACTCGGAACAATTTGGTAAAAAGGATTAAACATTTGTTCAACTCAGATAAATATGAGCTTAATCCTGCCAACCCTACCATAAGACAATTGATTTGTATACAAGGTTGTATTTGTGTGGGTTATTTTGTGTTACATTTTATCGATTGTTTCATTTCTTACTTTACTTAATTTAAATATACTACTAGTGTCCGGCAATTTTATTTTATTCTATTTGAAGACTTTGTACATTGACAAGGGAGGACATTCAACAAGATTTCTGCATGTAGTATAAATAATGTAATGCGAAACAAAGCTTTCGTGAAATTTTATTAATTTTTAAAACAAGTACAGTTTGGTATACATTCCTAAAATCAAGTGTATTCTTAAAATCAATAGCGTCTAAATATTTTATATATATATAGTACATAAATCTTGAAATGTTACCTTAAACACTATTTTGAAAAAAAAATCTTGCTATAAGCATAAAATGAATTTATGTGGATAAAAGTATAGAATGTAAAAGATCAATATATATATATATATACACTATATACACACAGGTGCAGATTAAGATACTGTCAAACGTGTTACAAACCTTTACATTTACAGGTAGGAAGGTAACGGGTGTGTGAACATAAAAACATTCTCCGAGCCTCACAATCTGTGTTCTTCCAGGCATAATTAAAATCAAACTTCTTGGTCACTTCCAAACATTCCCTTACATCATCGTCTGCCTCGGTAGAAGGGGCCTTAACGCTGTGCTGGGACCATGGGGAGGGTTGGGGTTGAAATTTTGAGAATCGTAAGCCAGTTCTGTTCCAGGTCCACGAACCCTTGCCCTGTCGTAAACCACCTAACCAGACTCCGTAGCCTGGATTTGAGGCCTGCAGTATGGCGTTCAGAAAAATGTTGGCCTCTGTTGTTTGTATTTCCGCCAGGAAGTTGTCCCTGCCTTGACTGCGGCAAAATGCTCTGGCGTTTTCCCATGACATCGGTTTGCTATAGAAACAAAAACACTTTTCATGGTAGGAAATGTTAAAATTTGGAGCCATAATGGCACCGCACATTTGTCTGTAAACAGTGTCCGCTAGAGCTATTGAAGTGTCTTGTTTACCATCTAGTTGGTTGAACCAACCAAACAAAGAGGCCATGAGACCGATGAAAACTAAGCTCAGTCCGATGAGGTTACAATACGTCGATGTGCGCACGTCTTTCTTTAATGCTACATTAGGATTACCGGGATTTAGGTTGTACATACTTCTTTCCTCGCTGGGCGGAGAATACGGTCCAGGTGCGTCCTCATCATCCAAACCCAGCGGCAAATAGGAGCGCCCAACTGGATATGGTGGATAACGGCTATAGCGAGGCAACTCTGGGTCATTTTCTGAAATTAATCTTTGTTCTGAATCGACGAATTGGTCTTCACGCCCAAAGAATGGAGACGCGTTTGGGTAGTCAGCATCAAAGTCGATAGGAGAATCCACAGGGGATTCAGGGTTTGTCTCAGCCGGCTGTTGAGTATCTGCAGCGGCATTTGGAGTATCTGCAGCGGCATTTGGAGTATCTGCAGCGGCATTTTGAGTATCTGCAGCGGCATTTTGAGTATCTGCAGCGGCCTTTGGAGTATCTGCAGCGGCCTTTGGAGTATCTGCAGCGGCCTTTGGAGTATCTGCAGCGGCCTTTGGAGTATCTGCAGCGGCCTTTGGAGTATCTGCAGCGGCCTTTGGAGTACATGCAGCGGCCTTTGGAGTACATGCAGCGGCCTTTGGAGTACCTGAAGCGGCCTTTGGAGTACCTGAAGCGGCCTTTGGAGTACCTGCAGCGGCCTTTGGAGTATCTGCAGCGGCCTTTGGAGTATCTGCAGCGGCCTTTGGAGTACCTGCAGCGGCCTTTGGAGTACCTGCAGCGGCCTTTGGAGTACCTGCAGCGGCCTTTGGAGTACCTGCAGCGGCCTTTGGAGTATCTGCAGCGGCCTTTGGAGTATCTGCAGCGGCCTTTGGAGTATCTGCAGCGGCCTTTGGAGTATCTGCAGCGACATTTGGATTTGTAGCTTCTGGTTCACCAGGAACAACGGACTTTCTTTTAACTAATTCAATGCCTTCTTGAAGAGGTGGATTCTCTGAGGGCGTTGCCATTATAACCTGATTTCTATGAGAAAAAAAAGAAACAAAAAAACGTGGTTATGAAGAATGTATAGTGTGGTAATGAACAAGTAGGCCGGATATTTAAGCTGAGGAGGTTTGTTGAAACCACGAGCTGGTCTGGCGTAATTCAGGGGGAGTTAAGTGGGGTCACAGGACGTGCTTTTGTGAGTTCTATCATGTTTTAATTATCAGTTCACTTGTTTCTACACAAACTTTTAAGTTACATCAATTGTCACCAGTTACATCAAGTTTTTTTTTTAGACGTTTCTACATTTAAAATACATCTACATCGCTTTAATTGTAGGTGCTGCTTGGAGCTACAAACCAATGACCGAGATGCATCAATAAGTCTGGACGTTTAAACGTGATCAAGACGTTACGGCAGATTCAAATAAACCTTTGCGTTTCTTGTTCATTAGCATACAAGTGATATAGCTTTGAAAGTTCAGTACAAGCGTTTTTTTTTTTTTGAAGCTATAGGTTGAAAAGTTCAGTACAAGAGTTTTCTATCAAGCTTTAAGTGGAAAAGTCCAGTACAAGAGTTAGTATCAAGCTATATGTAGAAAAGTTCACTACAAGAGTTTTGGAGTTCTATCAAGCTATAGGAGGAAACTAAGAACCCAACAGTATCAAAAGTCTCGGACTGACCAAGAAGGCCGACCACCTAACTAGGTCCAAGTACAAATGGCCAAATCCCCAACCAATGATTTACACAATTTAATAGTCATTGTTTTATCTGTTAATGTGTGGGTTATGTGATTGAATAGGGCACTTTGTTACACGCTAATAGCTTTTTGTAGGTTTATGCCTGTACTAAAAACTAAATGGATGGGTCACCACCACATCAATGATGGAGAATCTAGATATGCTAACCTGCAAAAGTAAAATAAGCTTTCTTTCCAGGCGTTATTAAACCTATTACAGATCAAACGAATGAGATAACTATATGGCAAAAAGAGCAATACATCAAACGTTGAAAATGTTTAGTAAACAAACTTTACTGCCGATGAATATCTATGTAGATAAACAAGTAAAATAAGAGCCGGAAATCAAATTGATTTGTCTACAGTTAGTGAGTTGTTGACGATCCTTTAACTATTGGATTAGAAAATGTCTTTAAAAAAATAGATTGAAACAGAAGTATCCTCTGATTAGAAACGTCTCTAGTTTATAAGATTAGATTAAATTGACTTTTCAAATAAGCTCCTGGTAGAGTCTACAAGAGGACGCTGTAGAAAAACATTCCTTGCGTTTTTGAAACGATTTGTAGCCTTAAAAAACAACAATCAACAATCGTATTTGTAGATAGCTACACGGTATGATGATTCAACTAAAAGCTTGCTTCAACAGTAGTCTACTAGAGCTACAAAGCTAGTACTTCCAAAGTATTCCACTAAGAGATACAAAGCTAGTACTTCCAAAGTATTCCACTAAGAGCTACAAAGCTAGTACTTCCAAAGGATTCCACTAAGAGCTACAAAGCTAGTACTTCCAAAGTATTCCACTAAGAGATACAAAGCTAGTACTTCCAAAGTAGTCCACTAAGAGATACAAAGCTAGTACTTCCAAAGTAGTCCACTAGAGCTACAAAGCTAGTACTTCCAAAGTATTCCACTAAGAGATACAAAGCTAGTACTTCCAAAGTATTCCACTAAGAGCTACAAAGCTAGTACTTCCAAAGTAGTCCACTAAGAGATACAAAGCTAGTACTTCCAAAGTAGTCCACTAAGAGATACAAAGCTAGTACTTCCAAAGTATTCCACTAAGAGCTACAAAGCTAGTACTTCCAAAGAAGTCCACTAAGAGATACAAAGCTAGTACTTCCAAAGTATTCCACTAAGAGATACAAAGCTAGTACTTCCAAAGTATTCCACTAGGAGATACAAAGCTAGTACTTCCAAAGTATTCCACTAAGATACAAAGCTAGTACTTCCAAAGTATTCCACTAAGAGATACAAAGCTAGTACTCCCAAAGTAGTCCACTAGGAGATACAAAGCTAGTACTTCCAAAGTATTCCACTAAGAGATACAAAGCTAGTACTTCCAAAGTATTCCACTAAGAGATACAAAGCTAGTACTTCCAAAGTAGTCCACTAAGAGATACAAAGCTAGTACTTCCAAATTATTCCACTAAGAGCTACAAAGCTAGTACTTCCAAAGTAGTCAACTAAGAGATACAAAGATAGTACTTCCAAAGTAGTCCAATAAGAGCTACAAAGCTAGTACTTCCAAAGTATTCCACTAAGAGCTACAAAGCTAGTACTTCCAAAGTAGTCCACTAAGAGATACAAAGCTAGTACTTCCAAAGTAGTCCACTAAGAGATACAAAGCTAGTACTTCCAAAGTAGTCCACTAGAGCTACAAAGCTAGTACTTCCAAAGTATTCCACTAAGAGATACAAAGCTAGTACTTCCAAAGTATTCCACTAAGAGCTACAAAGCTAGTACTTCCAAAGTAGTCCACTAAGAGATACAAAGCTAGTACTTCCAAAGTAGTCCACTAAGAGATACAAAGCTAGTACTTCCAAAGTATTCCACTAAGAGCTACAAAGCTAGTACTTCCAAAGAAGTCCACTAAGAGATACAAAGCTAATACTTCCAAAGTAGTCCACTAGAACTACAAAGCTAGTACTTCCAAAGTATTCCACTAAGAGATACAAAGCTAGTACTTCCAAAGTATTCCACTAAGAGATACAAAGCTAGTACTTCCAAAGTATTCCACTAAGAGATACAAAGCTAGTACTTCCAAAGTAGTCCACTAGGAGATACAAAGCTAGTACTTCCAAAGTATTCCACTAAGATACAAAGCTAGTACTTCCAAAGTATTCCACTAAGAGATACAAAGCTAGTACTCCCAAAGTAGTCCACTAGGAGATACAAAGCTAGTACTTCCAAAGTATTCCACTAAGAGATACAAAGCTAGTACTTCCAAAGTATTCCACTAAGAGATACAAAGCTAGTACTTCCAAAGTAGTCAGCTAAGAGATACAAAGCTAGTACTTCCAAAGTATTCCACTAAGAGCTACAAAGCTAGTACTTCCAAAGTAGTCAACTAAGAGATACAAAGCTAGTACTTCCAAAGTAGTCCACTAAGAGATACAAAGCTAGTACTTCCAAAGTAGTCCACTAGAGCTACAAAGCTAGTACTTCCAAAGTATTCCACTAAGAGATACAAAGCTAGTACTTCCAAAGTAGTCCACTAGAGCTACAAAGCTAGTACTTCCAAAGTATTCCACTAAGAGATACAAAGCTAGTACTTCCAAAGTATTCCACTAAGAGCTACAAAGCTAGTACTTCCAAAGTATTCCACTAAGAGATACAAAGCTAGTACTTCCAAAGTATTCCACTAAGAGATACAAAGCTAGTACTTCCAAAGTATTCCACTAGGAGATACAAAGCTAGTACTTCCAAAGTATTCCACTACGAGATACAAAGCTAGTACTTCCAAAGTATTCCACTAAGAGATACAAAGCTAGTACTTCCAAAGTAGTCCACTAGGAGATACAAAGCTAGTACTTCAGAAGTATTCCACTAAGAGCTACAAAGCTAGTACTTCCAAAGTAGTCAACTAAGATACAAAGCTAGTACTTCCAAATGTGTCCACTAGGAGATACAAAGCTAGTACTTCCAAAGTAGTCCACTAAGAGATACAAAGCTAGTACTTCCAAAGTAGTCCACTAAGAGATACAAAGCTAGTACTTCCAAAGTATTCCACTAAGAGATACAAAGCTAGTACTTCCAAAGTAGTCCACTAAGAGATACAAAGCTAGTACTTCCAAAGTAGTCCACTAAGAGCTACAAAGCTAGTACTTCCAAAGTATTCCACTAAGAGATACAAAGCTAGTACTTCCAAAGTATTCCACTAAGAGATACAAAGCTAGTACTTCCAAAGTAGTCCACTAAGAGATACAAAGCTAGTACTTCCAAAGTATTCCACTAAGAGCTACAAAGCTAGTACTTCCAAAGTATTCCACTAAGAGCTACAAAGCTAGTACTTCCAAAGTATTCCACTAAGAGCTACAAAGCTAGTACTTCCAAAGTATTCCACTAGGAGATACAAAGCTAGTACTTCCAAAGTATTCCACTAGGAGATACAAAGCTAGTACTTCAGAAGTATTCCACTAAGAGATACAAAGCTAGTACTTCCAAAGTATTCCACTAGGAGATTCAAAGCTAGTACTTCAGAAGTATTCCACTAAGAGATACAAAGCTAGTACTTCCAAAGTATTCCACTAGGAGATACAAAGCTAGTACTTCAGAAGTATTCCACTAAGAGATACAAAGCTAGTACTTCCAAAGTATTCCACTAAGAGCTACAAAGCTAGTACTTCCAAAGTAGTCCACTAAGAGATACAAAGCTAGTACTTCCAAAGTATTTCACTAAGAGATACAAAGCTAGTACTTCCAACGTATTTCACTAAGAGATACAAAGCTAGTACTTCCAAAGTAGTCCACTAAGAGCTACAAAGCTAGTACTTCCAAAGTATTCCACTAAGAGCTACAAAGCTAGTACTTCCAAAGTATTCCACTAAGAGCTACAAAGCTAGTACTACAAAGTATTCCACTAAGAGATACAAAGCTAGTACTTCCAAAGTATTCCACTAAGATACAAAGCTAGTACTTCCAAAGTATTCCACTAAGAGCTACAAAGCTAGTAGGCCTACTACAAAGTAGTCCACTAAGAGCTACAAAGCTAGTACTTCCAAAGTATTCCACTAAGAGCTACAAAGCTAGTACTTCCAAAGTATTCCACTAAGAGCTACAAAGCTAGTACTTCCAAAGTATTCCACTAAGAGATACAAAGCTAGTACCTCCAAAGTATTCCACTAAGAGATACAAAGCTAGTACTTCCAAAGTATTCCACTAAGATACAAAGCTAGTACTTCCAAAGTATTCCACTAAGAGATACAAAGCTAGTACTTCCAAAGTATTCCACTAAGAGATACAAAGCTAGTACTTCCAAAGTATTCCACTAAGAGATACAAAGCTAGTATTTCCAAAGTATTCCACTAAGATACAAAGCTAGTACTTCCAAAGTATTCCACTAAGAGCTACAAAGCTAGTACTTCAGAAGTATTCCACTAAGAGCTACAAAGCTAGTACTTCCAAAGTATTCCACTAAGAGATACAAAGCTAGTACTTCCAAAGTATTCCACTAAGAGATACAAAGCTAGTACTTCCAAAGTATTCCACTAAGATACAAAGCTAGTACTTCCAAAGTATTCCACTAAGATACAAAGCTAGTACTTCAAAAGTATTCCTCTAAGAGATACAAAGCTAGTCTACTTACGTGTCCAGCTTTATGTAAAACAATGTCTTGTCTTTAATGTGGGTCCAGTGAAGTCTCTTCTTACAATAAGGAAAGAGTATATTATACCAGTGTGTTTCTTTAAAATTGGCCAAACTTAAATTAAATACCTTCTATTGACCTCTTGTGTAGAGGCGGAAATTAGTTTAGACAACTGAGTGGGTTAAATGATGAAACGATCTTAAAGTGTTTGAGCGTAAAATTATTGATTGAAACTATCACATAAATCTCCCCAAAGTACAATGTCCATTGGATACCCCTTGACACCCCCATTGGAACGCCGACTTTGAGTATTTTTTTAAATGCTACACACATTTCGTGTCCCAGTCAAAATAAGTGACTAAAGCTCATATTAACTCAATGTCAAGGTCGGTTTCAGTACTCTTCACAATGTCAAGGACTGATTATTACGCACACAAGTTTGAAATGCTATTAGAAGAACCAGAAATAAAAAAATAACAGCATAACGCAAGCATAGGCGTAGCTAGGGTGGGGGAGGGAGGGGGTATTTGAAAGTACACCCGGGCCCCCATCTGAAGGAGGGCCCCCAAACAAGTGTTGTTTTTTTTACATTAAAATTAAATATTATGCAAAATACAGGGACCCCCCAAAGAGGTCAAGCCCCCCCCCCTCCTCCAGGGCCCCTTAATGATGGCGAATTCCTAGCTACGCCACTGAACGCAAGTGTGTTGGACGTGGTTTCAGTGTAAGCGGGGTTAGATAGTGCTGACTTGAGCACGTGACATGGACGACCTGGGAATAAAGATGGGGGGGGGGAGAGTACGGCAAATGATCAGTTCTTTGTAATAGATGACTTTCAAAAAAGAAGAAATTGATCAAGACCTAAGAAGTGACACAACAACTCCTTTCGCGAAGGACTTCATGAACCCGGGGGGGGGGGGGCTGTGTGACTACTAGGAGCCAAAAGGGGGGATTGCAAGATAGTCCTGTTTTACTTTTCAGATGACGGTATTATGCGTCATGATACTATTAGGTAGAAGAAGTCGTTGCTGAATTGAGTATAAAGACACTATTGCTTGAAACATGGGGTACAAACATTGGAATGTTTTGTTTTTCTTTGAATTGTACTGATACATCCAGGATGATAGATGTTGTTTTTTTCCCTATTTCCCTCTCATTTGGACCAAATGGCGGACATAGAAATGGACTCCCTATTTGATGACGTCCAAGGTCCAGTTCTTTTCTTACGCCTTGTTTCTTGTACACCCCCGGGTATCTGGAAATTTAGGCACCGGATATTTAGGCACCCGGATAATTAGGCACCGGAAAATTAGGCACTCTTTAATAAGCGAACTTTATTTTGAAAATAATGTTAAAATGTTAACGTCTAATTCATCTTTAGGCTATGGGCTGTCTGTGACGTTATAATAAATAGAAACTATAACGATTCTAGCTAAAGAAAAGCTGACAAAATGGGAAAAATGACAATCATGAGAATGTGTGGAAAAAATGACCCCGGATTAATGAGGTAGTTCCGAATTCCCCCCGAGTCACGTGGTTGTGTGTATACAACGCGCACCGTGCTTAGTTTTAGTTAGTTTGTAGTGGGAATCTGAAGCGTTTTAAGTCAATATTTAGTAGTTTCAATTTACTCATTAGCGCTAAAATATAATTTGTTAATAACAGGAGAATAAAGAGATACATATTTTTAATAGTTTCAACTAAAACAAATAGTTAAACCTTTGATAGAAGGTACCGAAGCGTTGGCCTATAATCTGCCATACTGAGATCAAGATTTCTGGATCTACAATGAATGACTACACGTACAGTTCTTAGCGTTCGGGTAACCAGTCCTAGAAAAAAAAAGTAACACTTTCATCCCCCCCCCCTTTTTTTTTTCCTCTCTGCCCAAAATTAAACAAGCTGAACTTGAGTAGAACACTAAAAGTTGGACAGCAGACTAGTGTGTATTGGTCAGATAGCTCTAGGGCTAGTGTGTAGTCGATATGTCGACTAGTTGTTAGAAAAGATAAAAAGACTGCCATGAGTTTTCCTTGTGCGTAATAGGCTTCAGTTGTTTAGCGAACAAATAACACATCTGATAGTCAAGGATAAATCGAGATCTACTCTTACAGTTACACAGGCCAAATGTGTCTTACCCCGCCCTTTCATTGTTAAATTTGCTTTCTAAGTAATAAAATGGATCTAGATCTGTTTCGTCGACGCATTTGTGAAACTTTAATGTAAGCCTAACACTTTGTGAATTTCTTAAAAATGATAGAACTTTTAATAACATAATAATACATCATGTATCCAACACAAAAAATAGTTCTTAATGTTATCGATGTGCATAGTGTATTTGCGATTGGCGAAATATGAAATACATAACGTTAAAAAAATAACTGAAGTTAATGAAAATAACAATGTTTCAACTAATATTCATATTATCCCATATATAATCCTATAAATATAAATAAATAAATATATATATATATATAAGTGTGTGTGTTTGTGTAGTTTATACCAAGCTTTTTTTTTTATCTTACAAGAACGTTTGTAAAAACATATTCTGTATGTGAATGTATCGTCGGCAAAGTGTTGACGTTTGTCATTACTATAAAGGAAATATCATTGAGAATTTAAACCTATCCTTAAACAGTTCTTGGCCCTTTATGAAAACATTCGTATAATTATTTGAACATTCAGGGTTCGTTGATGTACTCTGTATATTTTAAAATGTTTGTAAATGTAAAATTTCGTAAAAATAGAGGAGCAACAGCAATGGAAATATAGGAAGAAAAGGCCATTCTCCTCTTTGTTGTCCTACTATCACGTGACTTTGATTAAAGTAGGTCAGAAATACGAACTACCTCATAGTCATTATAAAATATAGACCTCACAGGATTCAGGGAAGGGAGGTAGAGTTGATTCTCTTCTCATTGCTTCCTCTCCTTAGCCCTTCCCCCTCTACGCACTCCCACTAAAAGGAGGGGATCGCGGGTAGATGTTGAACTAGGTCTTGAAAATGACGCAATGAGTCTCAAGGCTACACACTGGAGTACAGGGCAGGGTTATAGCATTGTACATAACTGCTAAAATGGAAGTCTGGAGAAAATTGTCTTCTTATAGTGGGAATGGGAATGAGCAGGAGGGATTTGCGCGCGTTACTTATAGGAATTAAATTTGTTGATAAACTAAAGACTAAAGAAGTATTCATATTTTATAATAGCATTAATATCTATTATCAACACTCCTTCTTTATATTATTAATGGGTAACTCCTTTAGGAAGATCTGTTGTGTGAGGGTATAGATGTGTTACGTCCTTCAAATGTGTTCATTAACTTTTATTGAATATATATGTTAATTTATGTAATATAATATTTATATACATTGCAATGGAAATCGCAAAACGGCTAGAAATGACGATAAAATATAATGTTTTGAAAATTAAAAAAAAAAGTTTATGTAAAAGACAGATGAGTTAACAATTTAAATATCATTTTTTGTTGGAATATTGGTCTCTTATTAATACTTATTCTGCTTATAGAAGATTGTTGATGTTCCAATTTAACCCCGCCTTCTCTATCATAAACCAAATATATTTACTACAATTTTCGAGAAGGTATGATTCCTCCATTCCTTTTGTGTTCAGTACCATATACAATTATTTTTTTCTTCAGAATGAAAAAAAAAACGACAAAAAGGTTTCATACACACATTAATAAACACACACACACACACATATGATTAAAAAAACAACAAAAAAAAAAAAACCACTCGTTTCCTTAACTTTCAACACTGCCCAATGAAATTTTCAACTATCTTCATTTCCCTCATATATATTATTATTTTTATTACTGATATTAATATTATGACGGTTTAAACAGAAATGTGTCTACCAAAGTTTTTGGAAGGCCTCTAAAATATAATCTTCAGACTTCCATTTGAACACCTTTGTGTTTCCATACCCTTTAGTCCAGTGTGTAGCCTTCAGAGTCACTATGTAACTTTTACGACCAAGTTTACATCTACCTGCGAGAAATCTTCTCATTTAAGTGAGAGTGTGTGCGCCCCCCCCCCAATCCCATTTTAAAAGTACGACCCACCCTTTCAAACAAGCAGAGGGCGATTGTGATTATATTTATCGCCAACACTCACCGACATAATAAAAATATTTTATAATACTTTTTAATCCTAAGTATTTACATAAGTAACTAAATATTTACACAAATTGCATAATCATCAATTTTACAAGAAAACTCACCAGTCAACCTTAGGGGTTGGTGATGGACGGAAGCAATGAGAGGAGAATCATCTCTACCTGCCCTTCCCTGAATGCTGTAATGTCTATATTATATAATGACTCATTATAATGAGTCATTTTTGCCACACATTCTCATCATTGTCATTTTCCCCATTTTGTCAGCTTTTCTTTAGTTAGAACCGTTATAGTCGCTATTTATTATAACGTCACCGATAGCCCATAGCCTAAGGATGAATTAGACGTTAACATTTTAACATTATTTTCAAAATAAAGATTGCTTATTAAAGAGTGCCTAATTTTCCGGTGCCTAATTTTCCGCCTTGTCAAAAAGTGCCTAATTATCCAGTGCCTAAATTTCCGGGTGCTAATTATCCGGGTGCCTAAATTTCCGGGTGCTAATTATCCGGGTGCCTAATTGTCCGGGTGCCTAAATATCCGGTGCCTAAATTTCCTAAATTGTAGTGTCCAGCCTGTGTATCCATTGCAGAACTTCTTCATGACCTATCTGTCCTTGTAGAGTCCAGCCTGTGTATCCATTGCAGAACTTCTTCATGACCTATCTGTTCTTGTAGTGTCCAGCCTGTGTATCCATTGCAGAACTTTTTCATGACCTATCTGTCTTTGTAGAGTGTCCAGCCTGTGTATCCATTGCAGAACTTCTTCATGACCTATCTGTCCTTGTAGTGTGTCCAGCCTGTGTATCCATTGCAGAACTTTTTCATGACCTATCTGTCTTTGTAGAGTGTCCAGCCTGTGTATCCATTGCAGAACTTTTTCATGACCTATCTGTCTTTGTAGAGTGTCCAGCCTGTGTATCCATTGCAGAACTTCTTCATGACCTATCTGTCCTTGTAGTGTGTCCAGCCTGTGTATCCATTGCAGAACTTTTTCATGACCTATCTGTCTTTGTAGTGTGTCCAGCCTGTGTATCCATTGCAGAACTTTTTCATGACCTATCTGTCTTTGTAGAGTGTCCAGCCTGTGTATCCATTGCAGAACTTCTTCATGACCTATCTGTTCTTGTAGTGTCCAGCCTGTGTATCCATTGTAGAACTTTTTCATGACCTATCTGTCTTTGTAGAGTGTCCAGCCTGTGTATCCATTGCAGAACTTTTTCATGACCTATCTGTTCTTGTAGTGTGTCCAGCCTGTGTATCCATTGCAGAACTTCTTCATGACCTATCTGTCTTTGTAGAGTGTCCAGCCTGTGTATCCATTGCAGAACTTCTTCATGACCTATCTGTCTTTATAGAGTGTCCAGCCTGTGTATCCATTGCAGAACTTTTTCATGACCTATCTGTCTTTGTAGAGTGTCCAGCCTGTGTATCCATTGCAGAACTTCTTCATGACCTATCTGTTCTTGTAGTGTGTCCAGCCTGTGTATCCATTGCAGAACTTCTTCATGACCTATCTGTCTTTGTAGAGTGTCCAGCCTGTGTATCCATTGCAGAACTTCTTCATGACCTATCTGTCCTTGCTGAGGGCCCGGCCAGTGTCTCTAATTGTCATTTTGACCTCGTGTAAATTCAATAACTTGCTTCTATTTTTCTAAATGACCAGACAACGAGGCTATACGGTTGTCTTCATGTGTACCGTGTAGTGTGCTATAGGTGTGTACTAACCATCTGGTTACAACAGTAGAAGCACGTGAGAGGCCCCTACAGGAAACTGCTTCCTATCCTTACAGCTAATGTTGTAATAATACTTCCTAATTGTCGATATTATTTTGCCACTCGTAATGCGTGGAGTGTCTCAAGGAAGCCACTTGGCGGCGTCTTTTTTTTTTTTTATCGATAATAATGTAAAATCTTGACGGCTAGACAGATCGCCTCGAGTCCTCTTTGCATCTCGAATTAAAAAACTGAATTTTTTCTTTTTTTTCTGACAAGTATTCGTATTCGAAATTCGAGAATAATCAACTTCAACAATTCGAATTTACATTCGAGGTGGGAAAAAATTCGAATCGCGCTGAGAGAGGGGCTACTAAGAAATACCGCGTGACGTTCAACTGGTGAAACGTTTCACTGTGACTGTGTGGAAGTGGTCAGAGCTATCCAGGTCTCAAAATACTGACACATTTAAGACGTACACTTTGACATAAAGACCTTGCACCCAAACAGAAAAGTTTAGAACCACTTAAGTCACACATGGCTAGAAACAAAACTTTTCAAATACAGCCAATCTTGTAAAGAATAATCTATTTGTTTTTTAACATCTTCTGCCCAATTCTGATACAGAATAAATGTGTGTGCGCACTGGCGGATCCAGGGGGGGGCGGTAGGGGCGATCGCCCCCCCCCCCCCCACTCGGCCGACCCCCCCCCCCCCGCGGAAGAATTTTAGTATAGAATTCACACAATTTGTATACGAATTTATTACTTATGTTAATAATATATACTAATTATTTAAATTTCAATCTATTTTTAGATTATTTCGCCCCCCTCCCTTTCTAGTATTTTGGCCGATTTGGTAGGGTCGGGAGGGGGCGATGGCATCAATCCGCCCCCCCCCCATCATAAACTTTCGAGTGGAGGGGGCGGTCCTATTTATTTGTAGAAATCACAGCTTACTAACAGAATCAATTAAATATCTATATGATTAAAACTTGTTATTGGTATTTTTACCGGTCTTTATATTATGTCGTTCACCTGTTGGCCGATTGGAAGGGGAGGAGCGAATACCTCTACTGCCCTTCCCATCTAAACCCTTTGAGTGTGGGGGGGGGGCGGTCCTACTTTTATGGAGAAATCATAGTATGTTAACAAAATTAGTCGAATATCTATATAATATAAACAGGTGGAAGTGCGATACATGCAATCACCTACCCCCCATCGGACAAACCAATACTTTTTCTTTTTGTATTATAGTAAGAAATTACAAAATTTAAAAAATCTGTCACTAATAAAATTTATATATGCTATAAAGTAAATGAGTTCAAAAGCCAGATAATCTTTTCCTAGTCGACTTTTTCCAACCTTTACTCTTTCTCATATTTTTCTAGTTATATAAATTTAGGACTATAACTCACAATTTATGCTTGAATTTTTATTGAATATTATTAATCGAATTTTTTTTTTCGGCGGCGATCCTCAAAGCCTTAATCTAAATATGTGGGGTATCTTATCTTTTCAAAGAACAAATCGGTTGTATTTGCAATGTATTAAGGGACTATAAATTCATATTAGAACATTTCTCCACATTATTCAAAAGGTCCTTTATAATAGAATGAATAATGAGCTGTAGGTCAGGAGAATGCGTTACTGCAGTGAAGAATGCCAGAAAACGCTTTTAGCGTCCAGGCTTCGCCCCGAACCCCACTGATAAATTACGAGCTGTAGAGGTCAGGAGAATGCGTTTCAGCCGTGAAAAATGCAAGAAAACGCTTTTGGCGTCGGGGCTCGCCCCGAACCCAACTGATAAATAATGAGCTGTAGATGTCAGGAGAACGCGTTTATGCAGTGAAAAATGCAAGAAAATGCTTTTGGCGTCGGATCTTCGCCCCGTACCCCACTAATAAGTAATGAGCTGTAGATGTCAGGAGAATTCGTTTCAGCCGTGAAAAGTGCAAGAAAACGCTTTTGGCGTCGGGGCGAACACTGAGGTAGCTTACAGCGCTCTCCCAGACCCCCAAGCTTGCAAGAGAAAGGCCTCAACATGACTGTTTTTTTTTCGCCGAAGATTGAGAAACAGTCTTATTTTATTCTCATATATATATATATATGCTGTACGCACGTTTATGCATAGGGTTAGGGTTTACTGGGCGTTAGGGTCAGGGTTTGGAAAAAAATCGCCCCCCCCCACTCCAAAGCTCTGGATCCGCCAGTGTGTGTGTGTGACGAAATGGTTATTTTTGGCTAGTTTATTAAAGTCTACGAAAAATTTTATTAAAGGGAAACTCCGATGGTTTTTACAATTTTTGATATGTGTTTTGATTTACAGATAATGAATTTATTATTCTTTTTTTTTAATTTGCAATAATAACTTTGTAATTGATGTTTTTCTGACATATTTTTTCTGCGCATCCAAAACGATCAGATTTTACTGGGTTTCTATGTGACTTATTGTAAAACAGGAGACCATGCATACAGCAAAGTTTACATTCTTGTAAAAAAATATATCTTCGTCTATGCAGTTGGATCTAGATCTTGTAAGTAAAGAAAAAAATGCGTGTTGAAAGTAGATTTACATGCTTGACTAACCACGGCAGTGTGTATTTTCTCGCCTGACCACTCAACACACACAAACACTATCGCTTGGTTGTCTTGTCATGACCAACTACACGTAGTCTAGACTAGCCTTACACTAACCAGTTTGTTAGACACACGATCTATTTACTTTTTAGGACAGGGAGAGGCTTAGATGAAAATTTTATTTTTTTTCTCGAGTTGGTTATCTTAATGCTTTTAGATCTCTATATATATATATAACTGTACCATAGCTCTGGACTAGGCCGTCACTAAGCCTAACAGCTACTGTAAGAATGAAGCGATACGATTGGTTAAATGTCGTTTCTCTTTCAGTAATGCTAAGGCAAGCCTAAAAACAAAATCTCAAAGAACCCCGTTTTGTTTTTTTGGGAGATGTCAATAATTTACTGTCTCATTTATTAAATATAAATGTTTCTAAGCATTTAAGTAAAAAATGGTAAAATGTTTACTATTACAACTTTTTACGCAGAATTTAAATATGTCAATAACTCAAATTTGAAAAACCATCGGAGTTTCCCTTTAATTTATCCCGCTCAAAATACAAGATTTTGAACAGGCACACCGCAACTAACAGTAAGAACACACCAGTATATTAAGTTTATAAATTAACATGATTTATTGAATAAAAGTTTACAAAAATAAATGAAAAAAAATATAACTGAGAACTGAAATAAATGTATTAATGTGTGAAATAATTTCTCATCATAGAGTGCTAATTAATGAGGGAATGAGAGAATGTTCCTATGCCTTGTCAACTTATATTCTTAGCTGCTAGCCCGTTGGGTCTTTTTCTGGTGGTCTTAGAATGGGTCATCCGGTTCTGTTTTAGGACATCGGCTCGGTATGTCCTCTATGCTGCAGGCGAGCTGGCTCTAGGGTTAGGCCGCTGCCTGTTTAGCAGTAGACGAGGTTGGTGCTGCAGACTTAGTTTATAGTAGTTTTCATAGAATGATCTCTCAGCTGTGGTCTCTAGCTTGTAGATAGCCGAGCTAACTCACACCAGTTTATTTTCTGTAGCAAAGTTTGCTCTAAGCCAGGCATGTCAAACACGGTTTTTGGGGGCCGCATGTGGACCGCGACCATTTTGCATTTGACCCGCTTGGCCACCTCAAAAATTATCAAAATAAAGTTAAAATATTAAGCTGGAAAATAAGAGATGACAAGCTACTTGAATTAAAAAATAGTATTAGTTAAACTGAACAACGAGAGTGAGTCTGTAGTGAAAGCCATCTATATTTTGTCAAACTTCATTGCAAGCCATAGCAAATCATTTAGTGAAGGTGATTTTTATAAAGGAGTGTCTCTTTAAAGCTGCCGAAGTAATTTGTCCAGAAAAGGTGAAAGCATTCAAAGATGCTTTCAATGGCCGTGACTTCGTTTCATACGAGCAAGAATTTTCATTGTTTGTAGGCCTATCTCCACTTTCATTTGCTTCTGAAAATGCTGCTGGTAATGTGCAACTAGAGCTGATAGAATAGAAGTCAGATTCTTTGTTGAAAGCGAAGTATAGAGAAGTGGCTGTGCAAAAATTTTACAGTTATTTACCTGAACGGGACGTTGAATTGAGGAAATTTGCAGCCAGAATTCTTGCTATGTTTGCAAGCACTGATCTCTGTGGGCAGTTCTTTTCCATAATACAAGCTACAGAAACATCACACCGTTCGTGATTATCTGATCAAAATTTGTCATCAGTGATGAAAGTGTCAGTGGTAAACAACCTTCAACCTTACATTAATAAACTTGTATCCCAGAAATGATGTCATTCACCAGGACCAGTGCTTTTTTGTGAGAGTACGCACCGGTACGGCGTACCGGCACCTTTTTCAATTTATGGAAAAAATATTACTTTTCTAGTATTTTAGCGTTTATTATTAATTTAATAGTAGTTAAAAGCTAGGCAATCCATCACTGAGTACCGGCACCTAATTACTGAGTACCGGCACCTAATCACTGAGTACCGGCACCTAATCACTGAGTACCGCCACCTAATCAATGAATACCGGCACCTAATCACTGAGTACCGGCACCTAATCACTGAGTACCGCCACCTAATCAATGAATACCGGCACCTAATCACTGAGTACCGGCACCTAATTACTGAATATCGGCACCTAATTACTGAGTACCGGCACCTAATCACTGAGTACCGGTACCTAATTACTGAATACCGGCACCTAATCACTGAGTACCGCCACCTAATCAATGAATACCGGCACCTAATCACTGAGTACCGGCACCTAATCACTGAGTACCGGCACCTAATTACTGAGTACCGGCACCTAATCACTGAGTACCGGCACCTAATCACTGAGTACCGGCACCTAATTACTGAATATCGGCACCTAATCACTGAGTACCGGCATCTAATCACTGAATACCGGCACCTAATCACTGAGTACCGCCACCTAATCAATGAATACCGGCACCTAATCACTGAGTACCGGCACCTAATCACTGCGTACCAGCACCTAGTTTTGACAAAAAAAAGCACCGATCAGGACAAACATAATTATGCGTAATTTTAATTACTTAATCCTATTAGAAATTTAGCTAACTAAGAGACAGATATGCCATTAATTATTGTATTCTATTGTATTGTTTCTAAAGTTCATAAAACTAGTAGGCTGTTTTGCCACTGATTTTTGGCTGCGGCCCTTCATAGTAAGTTTTTATGTAGCCCATACACCTTAATGAGTTTTTCATGCCTGCTCTAAGCAGTCGGCAGGCGGCAGTAGCTATTGGGCAGTGGACAGTTTGGGCCGGATACTTTGCAGATGATACTGGGTAGGCACTGTGGACACTGGACAATATTCTATGGCCAAGGACAGTTGGCAATGTCTTTTTGCTGACAGGTATGTAATGGGGGGGGGGGTATCTGGTGTGGTCGGCTCCGGTAACAGCTTTGCGTGGATATCTGGCAGAGGTAGGAACCAGTTACAGCAATCAGTTACACAGATACAGCAACCAGGCCGTTTATCCCTAATAAAACCTCACAATATAAACTCACAACAGAGGAGACTATGAATTCTAGCGGGCCTAACTTAGAATGCTTTGGTCTCTCTTTATGTATAGACTAGCCTGGCATTACCCGCGTCCTGCGGGTCTAAGTTTGTGTTAACTAATGTTGTGGATTGGATTTAGATGTATGTTAAACTTAGCTAATGATCCTTTCACGTTATTTCTCTTTCGCTACGAAAATAAAATTAGTTTTGCGAAAATGGGTTTACACGAAGAAGCCGATACATTCATATCTATTAAAAACGAAAAGAGCGATAGCTTTGTTAAATGAATGGGATTATAAAGTGAACAATTAAACGAAATAATTTTTAGTACGCGATTCATGAATGAATGTAGATCTAGGCCTATCTCAACTCGGCTTCGCCGCTTTTGTAAACGAATGTAGTCTCTTAAAAATAATGCTTTAGAAAACCAAATTTGAATGTTTATTTGATCAAAATATGAAATGAATGGACTATAATTAGTATGTTCATGTATTAAAGTATAAAACTATCTGTGCGAAGAGAAGTTTTATCATCTTAGAGTTGAATTAGAGTTTTAGATCTAGGGATGGGATTATAAAGTAAACAATTAAACGAATTAATTTTTAGGAAGCGATTCATTACGGTATTGTCTAATGAAAGAATGTTTGTCAGGAAATCTGCAGTCACAGATATAACGAACTAATTAATTCAAAAAATGCTTTTGAAACACAAAATTGAAGGTTAATTTTATTATATAATAAAATCAATGGATCTTCTTTTTTATTTTCATGTGTCAAAGTAAAAAACTATCTGCGCAAAGTGTATTTCTAAAAATTAGATCTAGGTCTAAATCCTTTCGATCTTTTCTATGTCAACATTGTAGACATGGCCTAGATCCATAAAATACTATAGCTGTAATAGAGTCGGACAACTTTTTTTTTTTTTTTTAGGGTCTTAAGTTTGTTTAGGGCTACAATACATACACTAAGGTCTAAGTTGGTACCCAAGAAACAATCCTGCCAAGTTTTATCAAGATTGGTCAAGCGGTTTTGATGTCTATAAGTAACATACATACACCTCACATTCTACTTTATAATATAGATAAGACTTTTTATTGAACGGGTGGGGAAGAACGCTAGGTGATTTTCTCATATATATCAATACACCAGAGATGTCAGGCGTCAGGTCAGATTTATGGTCTATATTCGTTGCCTACCGTGTGAGTAGGGACTTATACGAATAAGTCTCTGTCTAGCCAGTTCAACACTATTCCTTGGCGGAGCGTATCCTACGTGGGAAAGGGGGGGGGGTGCAGCGTCTATTGTGTCGTTGGTCATCAGTCCAGCGGTCAATAATTAAAACTTAGCACTAGAGAAGCTAGTTTGTGTTTTAAGTCGAGTTTTGTCCCGTGAGAGCCAATACTTTTGTTTTGACGAGGGGAGATAAATCCAAGAAGAATTTAGTTATGGGTGGCCAACAAAATAATTGGTTAAGTGAAAGCTAAAGGTTTCTCACGTGGCACAACTCAAATGAACTTTCGAATGCATCGTCACAGTGTGTGTCTGTGCGCGCGTGTGTGTCTCTGTGTGTGTGTAAACGTGCATCAACATCATCTTACTGAGTTGGATGCTCTCAGATATTTAAAAAAAAAAAAAAACAACGAACAGTTTGACAGAAATATTCCTATCATGGCACAATGTACAAGGTCAAAGAACTGTTAAACATTATGTTAAACTATGTAGATATAATGGAATCTAGTTTGGAGTATTATTGATAGCATAGTCTCTTATGTTTAATTTGGCTGACAAGTTGGCAATAACTAAAACAGCATTGAAACTAGTTGCACTTTTAAAAGCTACGATTCTTTGCTTTAAAGAAAATTATTGGTCTACTTGATAATCTGGACAAAATGCAGTTAAAAAAAACACATAAACAAAATCGAAATATCTTCAAAGATTTGAATTTATATGTTTTCTTTTATGTATAGTTTATTAAACATCTGTGTACATAATTCTCTTTATTGTTTGGACACTACGTAAAGGAAAGATCACTCTTTTATTTCTGCAAGTCAGACGGACTAGAGTTACTCCACGTAATCTTAGAGGCGAAAAAAAAAAGGAGTGGGGGAGGGGGGAGAACATGTAGAATTCATTCCGTCACTAAATAGCAGTGCCGGACTTTACCATTGTGACCAAGAAGTCATGGAAAGAGAACAAATAATCTACTCTGTATTCACACGTCACTAAATAGCAGGGCCGGACTTAACCATTGTGGGGCCTTATGCGAAACTGATTTCGCGGGGGGTCCAAATTTGGGTAGAGATACGGATAAGTGAAAATTAAGAGTTTTTATTAGAAAATAAATTCGTCTTTGCATTTTATTCATTCTTTACTACTTACAGAATTACTTTACGAGCCTTGCGTGTAGAGAAGTCATACAGTATATATTTAAATATCTATTTCCTACAAAGATCACGCTCAATAGCAAGAATGTTTCAATCTATCTCCGAGAATTGTTGACCTCAAGTAATTCTTCATTAGTTTGAGGCGCGAGAAGCTTCTTTCACTAGATTCCACAATTACGGGTATTGCATAATGCCGTTTTTTTTATCGCGCGTAGGATTGGCGTTTTCCATATTGAATGACACCCCAAAATGACAATTTTTGTCTATATATTTAAGGAGATTTGTATGAGTTTTCAAAAGATTTTAATAATTTCCGGATATTTCCATGACTTTTTCGTATATTTTGCAATTTCGGAGATTTCAAGGAGCTCCTGGTAAATTGAAAGTAGGGCGCGGGAAATCTGTTATAAGTTATAAATGGTTTAATTTAATAATTTATACACCTAGAACTAGCGCGGGTCCTATGAAACTGCGGGGCTGGCCCACTGCGGTTGCATAGATTGAAGTAGCCTAAGGCTGGCCCTGCAAAATATATATATATATATGCTACGCCGCCGGTTGACTAGTTTCTAAATATCTTTCTACGTTGAAATGTTTATACTTTGAATTTGAAGTACTTCTACTCATGGATTCTAGAGATTAATTGGACACCCCGTTCTTTGTACCTCGCCCTGATCTTTCAAACCTACCATTTACTTTCTCTGGCTAAGTATTGACTTTCAGATCTTCTTATCTTATCTATCTTATTTTATCGTATCTTATCTTATTGCAGAGGTTATTTCGAAAAAGAAGGTAATTACGTTCTACGCATTTCATGTGTCAATCTAGTCATGCATGTTAATCAATGACTTAAACTCTGACTGATTCAGGCCACCATTCCATTCTCTAATGGCACTTGAAGGAGCACTTGTATGAACTTGTTCTAACGTATGGAATAAGAAATGTTCCTCCCCTTTTTTTTTTTTTTGTATTTCTGAGTATTTCATATTATGGCTTTAATGTTTTATGAATTAGAGCTAATTGACTTTTTATTCTTCTGTCCCGAAGTGTCTCTAAGTTTTTATTGATTTTACTAAAGGTGTTACTGGAATCAAACTGGAATATTCGTTTGTTATGAATCTCACTGCTCTATTTTGTATTTGTTCCAGTTTCTTTATGTTTTCTGGAGTTGAGGGATCCCAAACAGAGGATGCATATTCTTATATTAGCCTAACTAAAGTTAATTAGCATTTTAGTTTTTTATGTTCTTGTTTGATTTATAAAAAAAATTCTTTTAATAAACCCTAATGTTGGGCTTGATTTTTTAATAGTTCCATATATATATTGACTCCATGATAACGTTTCATTTAGTATTACACCCGGATATTATGTTTTTAGTCAGTGTGACTGGAAGTTTTGTATTTGTTTGAGATGCTTGACATATTCCTTTGTCATTGAATTTTGCTTGGCTTGGCTACCTAGAAGGGGGCTCGAGATCGACACCCGACTACGACAGAGATGTGTTTACTGAGCGCCTTAAGGCAGCACGGAAAACCAACTCCTAGATACTCCCTCCCCCCACCCCCACTGGCCCACAAATGAGATTGGACCAAAAGCGCTCTGAGCATGCTATAAGCATGAAAGTAGCGCTATATAAAAGCTATAATAATAATAATGATAGGTGCTGCTTTAGAAATACGTGTAAATACTTTGAGAACTCCCGTCCCTGCCCCTCTCTCAGGGTAACATCCAATTGTTACTCGCCCCTCTCTCCCCTTTTCACATTGATCGTTTAGATCTCCTTTGTGATTTGTTTTCCAATGTCATCGACCTTGACCTTGTAGTGTGTATTTCTACCCCGCCACCATCTTCACACTAATTCATCTCGTCAATCATTGGCGCCCCAACTGGCCAATCAGCGAGGACCTCTTTAGTTATCCTGTTCGAAAGTGTAATAGTGTCAAGATTTTTTTTTTTACTACAGCTCTACATTTTCTACTCGGACAAGAAGCATGTCTACTGTCTAGCCCTCCCCCTTTCATTTAGAACAAAGATATAGTGCCACCTCCGTTAGGCTTTACTGTGCATCTAGGTTCCAACTTCAATTTCTGACTTTTAAAATATATAAATGTATATATTTTTTAGAGCTTTCTCGCTTTGCTGTTTTTGAATTTTAAAATAGGGAGAGCATTTATTAATTGTGTGTGGTCTGTGTCCGTCTGTCTTGTTTGGATCTATAAAAATCCAGATGAAACTACTTTTGTAGCGTGTTTCTAAATATGTGCTAAGAATTATTTTTTTCTGAAAACGAGCCATTTTGTGGTTCAATTGAAATAATCTTATAATTTGTATACAATTGATTTTTATTGCAATTTTATGGTTTTAAATGTTTATAAAGTATATTATAATAATAAGTAGAAAGAAAAAAAGTCAAATGTAAGGGAGACAAGAGTTTGTATTTAATGTTTATTACATGTAGTGTTTTGTTATTTATAAAATAATAAATTAAAATTAAAAAAAAAACTACTATGTATAACTTATTCATAGTTGTTGTTTTAGTGTCAAATCTGCTGAACTTTTACATCACAATATTTGTTTTATTTTTGTGTGTTTTAAAAATAGGAAAGCACACAGTGTGTCTACTTATTGTGTTCACATTGGTTAGAACTAGATTGACATGGTAGTCTTTTGTGTTACATATTGCAATAGATGTCATTGAAGAGTACAACATCCCATAATAGTATATCATATACAATTATCCAATGTTTTCATTAATCAGTCAAAACCTCACGCTTCAGATGTAATGGATTACAGATACTAATGTTTCCAATGTTCATTCTAGTAGAAGGAAGAATGGATTGTTTTTAATAATAGTTTGAGCTGTTTATAGCCTTAGATAGTCAGACACTTTCTTTCTGTTACTATTAGTCTCTTATTTATACAATTACTACTCAAAGTGAAGGACATATTAAAAGCTCTGGTTTTAATCCAATCCAATGCCTTCATGTTGGTCGTACTTAAAAAAAAAAACAAAAAAAAACACTTTGTTTTGGCCTACCTAGGAAACCGTGAACTTAGAGATTGTTAAGTGTTATCCTCTTTAAATGTGTTTTTATTTTGTGAGGACATAACTACTAACTATGGATATCTGACAATCTCTACTCATGAATTTTCTCCGCGGCCCGATCTCGACACTACATCTAAGATGTGTCACATTTACTAATCTCCTCTAATAGAAAGATTTTAAGTTTGCGTTCCGGAGCGATTTCAATCTCCACCACGCTCTGATAATTTTCTTTTCTCTAGATGCCTGGTCACTCTCACTGTTCTGCCTATTAAGCAGAAATATTGCTTTAGATTTGAAAAAGGGTCCCCACTAATGGGCACATTCCACGGAAGACTTCGTAGAGTCTTGTTACTGTCCAGCATTGGGCTGTCTACGTCTATGCCTACATTTATGTCTACGTCTATGCCTACACTTATGTCTACGTCTATGCCTACGTTTGGCTGAGCTAAAAGTTCACGTTCCAGAAAGTCACGCGTCCGTTAGATTTTTTTTTTTTTTTTTGGCGTAGGAGGAAAAAGGATTACACATGTTTAAAAAAGGAATTGATTTCTCTAAGAGTTATTTGAAATGGGTCATGAAATATTTCGTTTGGTTTGAAAGTCTCGCACAGAATTATAATGTATTCTAATATTTCCTAATCAAAATATACTTCTTTCTTCTCTCACTCTCTCTTTCTTTCTCACTCTCTATCTGTCTTTCTCAGTCTCTCTTTCTTTCTCACTCTCTCTTTCTTTCTCACTCTCTCTCTTTCTCACTCTCTCTTTCTTTTTCACTCTCTCTCTCTTTCTCACTCTCTCTAACTCTCTGTTTTCTCACTCTCTCTTTCTTTCTCACTCTCTGTCTGTCTTTCTCACTCTCTCTGTTTTTATCACTCTCTCTTTCTCGGTATCTCACTTTCTCGTTTTTTTTCTATTTCTCTTTCTAACTCTCTCTGTTTTCTCACTCTCTCTGTCTTTCATCACTCTCTCTCTCTGTCTTTCTCACTCTCTCTCTGTCTTTCTCTCTCTCTCTCTCTGTCTTCTCACTCTCTCTTTCTTTCTCACTCTCTCTGTCTTTCTCACTCTCTCTGTTTTTCTCACTCTCTCTTTTTCGGTATCTCACTTTCTCGTTATTTTTCTCTTTCTCTCTTTTTCTTACTTTCTGTCAATCTCTTTATCACTCTCACTCTATTTTTTTCCTCAGTCTTATTTTTCCTCTCTCTTATTTTGTTCTCTCTTCTCTCTCTGTCTCTCATAGCCAAAATAAGAGAACAATACGACTCTCTTTCAACCAATTTTTAATTACTGTTGAAAAAAAGACTTGAAATAATACACAATACACAAAATTTTAATAAGTTAAAAAAAATATTTTACATGGAATGAATTATTCTTAACGGTAGAATTTTGTAAATATATATACTTAAAAAAACTTGCCACGGTTTCTTTCACAACGCGAGAGTATAAAACATTGTACACATTTCTGTCCATACAAAGATGTGACATTAAGTAGCGCCAAACTTTACACATGTGTATATATATATTTGTTTATGTAGGTGTATATACAATATCAAAATGTCAAAGAATTTAGCAGCACAAATGATCTAGATCTACACCCAGCATCAAGACATTTGAGTCATTAATGTTTTGATTCTACAAATAGTTTTCCTTATAGTACAATGGCTCCTTAACTCTTATTATAGAAACAACAAATGTGTCTACTGCTTTCTGATTTAAGTCTTAAGAAAGCGGGTCAGCCAATCCAAGCTATGTGGACACTTTAAAATACATGTAATTACAAATTCCAATGCAATGACATAAAAATAGAATAAAAATATATATGTAATGGAAAAGAACAGCAAAATATTTATAATCTTTTTTTTCCCCTTTAAACTATACTCTAAATTTTACAGATCGCTGTGTCCACCCTATGTTGGTAGGTATGTAGTTAAATTATGTTTGTATGTGGGTAGGTAGGCAGAAAAACAGGTAGATAGGCAGATAAACAGGTAGGTAGGCAGATAAACAGGTAGATAGGCAGATAAACAGGTAGATAGGCAGATAAACAGGTAGGTAGGCAGATAAACAGGTAGATAGGCAGATAAACAGGTAGGTAGGCAGATAAACAGGTAGGTAGGCAGATAAACAGGTAGGTAGGCAGATAAACAGGTAGGTAGGCAGATAAACAGGTAGATAGGCAGATAAACAGGTAGATAGGCAGATAAACAGGTAGAAAGGTAGGGACCTAGTTAAACTCAACTGATTATTAACATGAACAACGTGATTTTTCCAGTGAAGACTTACACAAAAAGGAATTCTCGTAATTACAATTGATATCATTCCACATAAAAGTAGCACTGTTCCAATTATAGACTTCTAGGCATTGCTCCCTTTCACCTGTGGGGCTAAAACGACTTGGCTGACCGATACTCCACTGGTAAGGCGTAAACACCGCTGCAGGTTTCTCAGTGTAGTTCCACATCCACCTCCCCTCGTTCAACAACTCGGAACCACCCAGCCATATCCCCGTCTTGGTGTTTGAGGCCTGCAATAGAGGCAGCAGGAAGTCGTTGGCCTCCTTAGTGTAGATTTCCGCCAGATGGACCCCATTTCCCAGGCTGAGGCAAAACTCTTTGGCGGATTCCCAGGAGAGTCTTTTCCTGTAGAGGCAATAACAGCTTCCTGCAAATGTCACTCGTAGATCTGACGCTGCAGTGTTGGGGCAGATGCTACTGAGATCTAAATTAAAATTTTCTTTTTGAATGTTTATAAAGGCATCAAGTTTGTTGTCCAATTTATTACCAAAGACGAAAATTGTTGCCGGTATTGGGACCAACAATAGAAGTAGCCACAAAAAGTAACAAAACAATGCGAAAGTAATGCACTTTTTACTAACCATCTTGTGCTGTCTAGCTGCACTGGGCTTGGCTAAGCTGTGTCTTCCAACAGACGCCAGGGAGTCATAATGATCTGGTAATTCTAGTTTAGAATAAGTGTCCACTTCTGGAAGCGGGCGTTTAGCTTCTGAGACATCCGTATAGAAGATTGGTTTCACTTCTGGGGCATCCATATAGGAGATTCGTTTCACTTCTGGGACATCCATATAGGAGATTCGTTTCTTTTCTGGGACATCCATATAGGAGATTCGATTCACTTCTGGGACATCCATATAGGAGATTCGCTTAACCTCTTCGAATGACTCTAAAGGTTTGACAAAGATGTCGCTGGCGGTGGTCGCGTTGTAGTAGGGCGGTACAGCGTCTAGAGCTGCCACAGATTCCTTCACATCAGGTACGGGCTTGAATGGAAGATCTGGAAATACTGTAAGCTCGGCGTGTTGTAACTGATCATTGAATGACATGTCCTTTTGTGTTACTGACAACAGCTGTGGAGGTATGACCTCTGTAGAGCCTAACTTCATTGATTCATCAGCACTTGCCAATTCGAGGTAATCGTGGATGTTTTGCGAGTTATTTACTGTCATTCTGTATCAATGAAAAATATCAGCATTAGAATATAGGAATACAACTTAAGCTTTAATGTTTGCTAGGATATATAAAACAAATTATTAAGCCAGAGCAGAGGGGCAGTTTTTTTTATTGCTACGACAAACTATACATTCAATTTCATGTTCAACTAGCTGTACAATGATGACCACGGCCATTGATTAACACATAGACACTTAGTTATAAGGTGGTTTGATGACTGGTAAAGAACTTAACTTCCAAAACGAGGGGCCTCGTGTTCCAATCTCGGTGAAGACTTGGATTTTACATTTGTTGATTTTTAGGATGCCCCTGAGTCCAACCAACTCTAATTTGTAGGGGAAATAAAGTCGGTTGGTCTTTGTGCTGGCCACATGAGACCCTCGTTAAACGTAGGCGACAGGAACAGATGAAGCTTACATCATCGATCCCATAGATCGAAAGGGCTGAAAGAGGGGGGGGGGTACTTTACCTTTTTTTTTTTACTTATTTATAACTTACAATTAAAGTAAAGAAAATACAATCAATAAGTAGTCATTGTCACGTGTCCAAAGGTTAAAGGTGAGTGCAGTATGTCACGTGACCCAAAAAAAAAACCCACTTAATTGAATAGAACACAAAGAAAGACAGACAAATAGACAGATATGTTTTTTTTTTAGATAGATCAGATTACAACAACAACAACTAAGCTACATTGACTTTGGCCAAGAAAACTTCTTTACAAACCTTGAAACTTTTTGTTTAACATGGGCGACAAGACTGGCATGACCATACATACTAATATTCATTTTAATACATAACATATTACTTAATAATCTAGTAGCGATATAAATAGTTATAGTTTTTTTTTTTCTTTAACAAGATTTAAAAAACGAGATTTTTTTTTGTTCAACGGATATCATTCTAGATTGACTCTATCGAAAAAAGGATTTCAAGGTATCCTAGGTAGCAAGTGACTTTTAGCTTATTCAAAATAAGTACTGGCTATCAACAAGTAAAATATACAACAATACTTAAAAAGAACAACAAAGTTTATATTGAGTGAAATTGCATGAATTATTTTGAATAAGTCATGTAACTAATTTTTGATATATCTGGACTAACAATATATTGGAAATATTTTTATTAATTGTTTTTGTTTAGCGCAACTTTAATCCAATCACTTTTGTGAACCAGTGGGGGAGGGGGTGTCTGGGGGAAGGTTTCCGTGCTGCCTTTTCAAAGGCAATTATTTTTTTTAAGTTCCTCGAGTCTGATTTCGAACTCCAGTCTCCAGGATGGTAGGATACGTGTTTGATTTTTTAGCTAGTCAAGTACTTCTAGAAATCATAGAAAGTTTGCTAGTCAATTTCAGTTTTACATTTTTTAGCGAACGACTTAAAATTCTACCCAAGGCTTATTTCCCCTTAACTTAGTGCATTTTCTATTTAATACAAAATTAATAAATTACAATCAACTGATTGGTTAATTCAAAAATAAGGGGGGGGGGAAATCACAGTATCAATGACTTGCTGGCAACATTGAGTTGTTTTCGAGAGTCAAACTTGACAGTTTATTTTAGATAAATCATTAACATTAGTGTATGGTCAGTAATGATTAAGCTTCGTCATTATAGTCTTATGAATAATTGACACTCCTTTTTAGCATGTAAATAGTCCAACATCCTTTTCGCCTACTCCTTTTAGCTTGAGTTATGGTTCTTAAGTACAGATTTGATGACGAGTTTGATATCAGCCTAAATCAAAGCTACGGGACACATCTTAAATCGTGATGACATGATCTACTATATATAAACTGTGTACCTTAGACTCGTTAATTGAGCTAGTAGATATTAGCATTCATTGACTGAATAAAGAATGAAAATCCTTTTTTTATGGTTCCAGAATAAGCATTATCATTTATCGATCTTTGCACAGTTTAAATTTTATAAAAAGACTAGCATTACCCACCGGCAACGACCGTTGATTAGTTCACGATATCTATAAATATTACTTATAACAATAGTAATAAAAAGACCCTTGAGTAAGCGCTCTCTCCATGGCTCCATAAGTTCCTTTGGCCAGCGAATTCGAGTATATTGAATAGGTCCAGCCCGTGAATTCGAGTATATTGAATAGGTCGAGCCCGTGAATTCGAGTATATTGAATAGGTCCAGCCCGTGAATTCGAGTATCACTTCTGTCCACATCCCCTCTCCACCTTAACAATTAGTTGAACATTATCTGACTAACTTTCTGCTTTCCATTTCTTATTGGGAACTATTAGATAGGTTTTTAAAGCTCATTCTGAATACATTTCTTTATAATATACATTTCTTTGGTAAGTGATAATACAAGTAAGTTGAGAAAATGGAAGGACAATGTCTATAGGCCAGTGCATCGACCTTGACCTTAACTTGAACAACTGAGATAGTTTCATTTGAGTCTAAATCAAAGCTACATAAGTCTAATTGATTGGTTTCTCCTAACTAAGCTAAATTTTAATTAGATTTTTAAATTAGATTTTGAAGGAGATACTGGGAGTGGGGGAGGTGGTGCAATACTCAGTAACACAACAAATTTTAGAAAAAAAAACATTATCTAAGAAACATGTATTTATCAATCTCGTTTTGAAAACGAGGCATTAGATTGATTATGTTTTAAGTACGTATACACTGAGCATTGTTTCTAAAAAAAACAAAACATTCGGAGTATTTATCAAATCAACATCTCGGTGTACCTTGAATATCTGTTTAGTGTCTATGAAATCCAAGCTCTCAAATAAGACCTAAATGGTCACATGACTAAAACTCCGTTATAATAAACTTGTTATCGAATACTAGTCTTTTTTTTAAAACAAAGCTTATATCAACTCACTCTATCTGTTTGTCTGGTACAAAATGTGTATACTTTTTTTCCCACACCGAATCTCGGAGCAAGTTGAAATTTTGCAGTTATTTCTTTTGACTGACAACACAAGAATCATAATTCATCATAACTGGTAATTCATAATTTTGTTTGGCATCTCCAATAAGGGAAAGAAAGTGTACTTGACTGATGTGGTGCTATAAGTTGAATTAGTCCCTTTTATACTCTGTTAAGAGAGAGCAGTGTTGAGACTAACACTAGAACTTTAAAAGGTTCTATATTCATAAGCACTTCCCTGGTACAGTGGTTAGTGTGTTGACTTGAGGAGGCTTCATTTCGTTCACCTTTTTGTTTTTAATAAATGTATTTAAAAAGTGATCACCCAGATACCCCTTCATTTTCCCCCACCTCTTTCTAAGTTGGTTCAGACAGATGATAGGATCATAGAGTATTGAGAAATCTAAAAGCATGAAATTGCTCGTAACAAAAACAATTGGTCAAAATATTTGTAATCGCACAGATTTGCTATTGTCAGTCTAGGCTTTAGAATCTAGATAATTACAAATTTAATTACATTACTGATCCAAACTAATGAATGTAATCTTTGTTGTTTTTTTTAAAGTCTTGTCTGTTTTTCTTGTTATAAAACGTATATCAACTCTGTCTGTCTGTCTGTCTGTCTGGTACAAATCTTGTAGCCTACACCATATTTCTCTACCTTCTCTTTCTCTGATCAAGTTGAAACTTTTCGCAATTATACAGTGCCCAAGACAATACATGAATCAATTAAAAAAAGTACCAATTAATTAAATCATTAATGAGGAATTCATTAATTTTGGTTTAATAGAAAACGGGAGATACATCTTGCAGTACTGAGATATATGGCCATAAATGTGCGGACCTTTCCCTTATTTAAACTGAATTTTCATTAGATTGGATCAATAAAAATGATCTTATCTTATCTTATTAAGTATTTTTTTTTATATTGCTTATATTTGAGAAGTGGAAAATTTTGTGAAAGGGGGGGGGGATTGCTACTTTCTAAAAAGTATCTTATGGTCAACTAGTAGATCTACTTCTAAAATATATTTATATTCTACAAAAACCAATGTGAAATAACATAATTACTTGAAATATTAGTTTGTAATTAAATCAAACATAATTATATGGAGCGCTCTATAAACTATACATATATATATATATATATATATATATATATATATATATATATATATATATATACATATACATAATTTCCGTGTGGTGTACTATTGGATATAGCTGAAAGACATTGTCTAGTGTCCACAGTCTAGGTATCATTATTGACAATAGAAATCAACTAACCTTACTGGTTACCCTGTCCGTCAGGAACTGACCTCCTCGCTCTATCCAAGTCCTAGGGCTTGATGTTAAGTGGGATATTTCTGAGCTTACACTACCAGATATCAACATTTAAGAAAACAGGATCTCAACCCAGCCAAGCTGAACATATGAGCGAGCCAAGTCCGTCTCTAAGTAGGTCACCAAGCGAGCTGGCGACTATTTCATTCATTTCTTGACCTATTTCCGTTTCCTTACAGTGTATTTCTAAATCATCCTGTGGCAGCCATTTTTTTTTTTACAAAGCTTATATCAACTCTGTCTGTTTCATAAAAAGTTTGTAAACATTATTTCTCCCACGCCTATTCACGGATCAAGCTGAAACTTTGCACAATTATTCATTAACATAGACAAGACATAAATAAATAAAAAAAATAAACCCTCTGTCAATTAATTACTGATAATTAATCATTTTGTTTGATACCAACAAAGGAAGTTATTCGTTTAGTATTCACAGATTCGACTAAATATGTAGAGTATCGTCCCTTTATATAATTGAACACGTTATTTCTCCCCCACTCATTCTCGGATCAAGTTGAAACTTCAAACAATTATTTATTGTACCATACTTGAATTTTGTTTTCAATTTAACCAATTAGTCAATTAATTTTTGGGAATTAATTTTTTGGTTGATAGCTAATAAGGGAAATAACTTCTAAATCATTGAGAGATATAGTTGTCAGTGCGGAGCTCTTTCCCTTTATTTTTTCTTGTTCTCTCTCTGGTACTTGTGAAGCAACGAGCAGACTCAAAATCTCTACGTGCGCAGGTCTTGACCGCTGCCAGCAGCTGGACAAAGTGAGTCCCACCCCCACCTTAATTTATCAAAGATAGGCCGAGCGTTATAAGGACACATTAGCTGTCAAGCAAAGGTACACTCGTGGACCCGGGTTCATGAACATTAAGCTCCGCGTCCGTTAAGATATTCTATGGCTGAGTGTGACAATAAAAAAAGTCGATTCATCCTGTACGTACCAGTATATTTACACAAATACATTCCAATGTAAGTACTAGCAAGTAATGGTTTCATGTGACTAAAGGCTTGAAGGTCTTCAGAAAACTTATAATCAACTATCTTTCAACGGCCCATGTGGGCTTCTATTAGTGATTGGCTCGATCTTCTAGCCACTAGCCAAAAGTCACATTCAGTGATCAAGCTGTGTCTTAATAATACTATTATATACATAGAGAGATTATAGGGATTCGAACCTTGTGATTTATCTCCTTGCATCCAAAAACCTTGACTAAAAAAAAACTTTAAAAATATCTCAAAAAGTGCCCAATTTTTTCGACTGTTGTAGTTTTAGAATTAACATTTTTGTCTATGAATCTTTAAAACTTTTATTGGCTACTCTGCATTCTTTTCTTCTTCTTCTTCTCTCCAGTTTTTATATTAAAAAAAAACTGGTTTCATAAAATGTGTTTTGATGTAATGTAGTTTGTTAATACAAATATAAAATGTGTTTTGATGTAATGTAGTTTGTTAATACAAATATAAAATGTGTTTTGATGTAATGTAGTTTGTTAATACAAATATAAAATGTGTTTTGATGTAATGTAGTTTGTTAATACAAACATAAAATGTGTTTTGATGTAATGTAGTTTGTTAATACAAACATAAAATGTGTTTTGATGTAATGTAGTTTGTTAATACAAACATAAAATGTGTTTTGATGTAATGTAGTTTGTTAATACAAACATAAAATGTGTTTTGATGTAATGTAGTTTGTTAATACAAATATAAAATGTGTTTTGATGTAATGTAGTTTGTTAATACAAATATAAAATGTGTTTTGATGTAATGTAGTTTGTTAATACAAATATAAAAAGTGTTTTGATGTAATGTAGTTTGTTAATACAAATATAAAATGTGTTTTGATGTAATGTAGTTTGTTAATACAAACATAAAATGTGTTTTGATGTAATGTAGTTTGTTAATACAAATATAAAATGTGTTTTGATGTAATGTAGTTTGTTAATACAAATATAAAATGTGTTTTGATGTAATGTAGTTTGTTAATACAAAAATAAAATGTGTTTTGATGTAATGTAGTTTGTTAATACAAATATAAAATGTGTTTTGATGTAATGTAGTTTGTTAATACAAATATAAAATGTGTTTTGATGTAATGTAGTTTGTTAATACAAATATAAAATGTGTTTTGATGTAATGTAGTTTGTTAATACAAATACTTCTTTCGACTTTTTTAAAATTAACATTTCAGTTTTTAATTCCATTGCTATTGCTTAGTTCTAAATGTATTTCAAAACTACACCTACATCTCGTTATATGCATCTAGTTCTAACAACAACCCTTTATTTCAAGGCGTGACTTATATTTCTAAAGCGATCCGTTATTTTCATGCATTAATTTATGTACAACTGGGTGTATACGGTGTGTCTGTTGGGCTGAACCTTGGGCTAAAAAATAATATAAGTTATAAAGTAATTATAACATACACACACATTGTAATAAAAATTATAATTTTAATACCTAGACAATTTTATTATACTGTAATTAAATCTTAAGACCTAACAGTCAGCATGTTGACACTGAGGGAAACGCATTTGTTTACTTAGTAGTAAATCTTAATTAGGGGGGCTGGACTTCAAGCCACACCTCTGCACGGGTAACCGAGTATGACCTTGTTTACTTGGATAAAAATGTCAATTAAGGGGCTTATTGGAGATAAATATCTTTTAACAAAACTGACTATAGTACACAAATATACATGAGTGACCAAACCATCAGTATATTACTATATTTCATAGCCCAATAAGACATATTGTTGTAGGTAAAAATACAAAGTATAGATTTGTGTTTATTAGCGTAAAAGACACTGACCAGGGCTATCTTTAAAGGGAGAGCTAAACACCTCCTACTCCTTATTATATTTGTAAAATAAAACAAAGATGTGTGTGTGTATTTCTATCTTGTATTAAAACCTTTAGAAAGAAAGCTACTTTCATTTTTTTATGAATTCTATTAACTTATATAACGGAAAACCTTAGAGTAAAGCTTAGAATGTCATCAAAGAAATTGATCCCGTCCACAATATTTAGATTTAGCAGATTTAGAGACACTTGACCTCTGTAACTAGTGTATGGGTATAATAGATCCACATGCTTGACTGAGCATGCAAATGTGTTATTCTCTTTCCTGGCCACTCAATACTATTGCGTATGCCCAAGGAAAAATAAACGCGTGGATATCACTACACTAAGACTACATTTGTAGGCCCACTACGTCTATCTGACCAAGTTGTTTATATCAGTCGGACACAAAGTCTATTTATTTTTTTGGATAGCGAGGGTAGGATAATTTTTTCTTTTCCTCTAGAGTTGGTTTTCCTAATAATCTTAGTTCTATATAATGGTAGATCTAAACCTAGATCTCAATAAAATGCCTACAGACTACAATTTAAAATATGCTTCAGCATTATCTATGGTTGAATCTATAAATAGGTAAACTTGATGTTCCCGCTGTTAATAAAATATCGTTTGCCGCAAAATATCTAAACCATTAAATATTGACCTACAACGCTTCAGATTCCAACTATTAACTAATAGTCACTATCTGTATCGGACCCTTGATGCCTGCACCACAAGCGGTCCAAAGCGTTAAAATTGCAAGCCTGGTGACCAGTTGATGGTCTGAAACACATAGGCATATACATGTACCAATTAAAAACCCATATTGCACTTTACTTTTGGGAGATTTACATTAGTAACTAGCTAAATATCCATTTACATATTTTACATTGACCATCCCACAAACCCCATTTAACAGTAGGTGGCCTCTTAACATACATACACATGTTACACAGATTAGTTTGTGATAGGCCTATCTGTTAATAGATGCAGTTAAGCTTTAATTCATCAATCAGAAACAGTTTAAAACAATAAGGTAAATAAAAGTTAAAATTTAAAAAATTATAGGAATATAGGTATTTAGCAGTTTTTCAAAATTTTCAGTAACATAATCTATTTTCAAGGCTCCGGCCTGATATCATACTTTACTATGCGGCCATATCCGGCTCCGATTGGATATCAAAGAATGCTATCCGGTGCATCCTTTATATATTTATTATATATATATATATATATATATATATATATATATATATATATATATATATATATATATAATGTATATGTATATATGTATACGCTATCTTAGGGAGTGAAACCATTTTCAGGGTTGAAACCCCTAGTAACATTATGAAGAGTGTCGCCACCTTAATGAGTGACGCTCATATCATTGTTAATTTGGTAGGAAATTGAATTGAATTGTTCACACTAGCTTGGAATAGTGTGTACTGTGTGCTGTATCCCCGCATCCGAGTCACTAAATTGTGTTAGTCTCTAAGAGGTATTTTGTTCTATTAGTCACCGTTTCTAATATCCATGGCTAGGCTTGGCTGTGGAGTCACTAAACCAAGTGTGTAGCGGTGTACTATTATATTCACCCACTTCAGCCTTGCAGTAATTAATAAGATACAGACTAAGAACAAATGAACGTTTTACAATTTGTATTTGTTTCAAACTAAATCTCCAGTGGTATCTCGCACAAATCTTTAGAAACAAATTACTTCCCTTTCCCAGATCAGCTGAACTATTTCGTGGCTGTATGTAATGATCTGTAAGAAAGAAATATTGAATAAGCGACATTGTAATACTATTATGTTGTAGCACCAACAAAAAGGTAAAATAGTGATAAACAAAGAAATTAGGTTTTATGAAAGGTTTTGGAGAACGAAAAAAAATGTTTTAATATTTTTTTTACAAGTAGGGAATCATCAAACCTACAAAGACAAGAGTCCCGCTGAAAAACAATTGAGAATCCTTGTTGTTAATTAAGCCTAACTTCGAAGATAATCTATTCTTGCCATGTGACTTCCTGGTGGCTGACATTTCGTTATTAGCAGCAGAAATACAGAAACAACAAATGTAGTTGTCACGAATGTTGTCAGTTACACTTGCAGTGAGATGGACATTTGTCTCTCTTCGGACGGACATGTTCGTTAATCATTTCTCTTAAATGTGAAAACAGATGCGTCCTTGACCTTCCAGACGTCGGTATCTATTTAAAAATTTAGTATCTCACGGTTGCATGCATCTACACCTTATAAGTGGCTGTACACTATGACTTGGTAATATCTATCAAGTAGTGTGTGCATGATTAGCCTAGTAGTAGCCCTGTAGCCGAGAATAACGCACACGCTGTTGGCAAGATCCATTGATAGAAATTCTCTAGAGCTCTTGAATAGTGTAAAGCTACGCACCAAACAACGGAGATGCTTTCTATTTAAAGACAAACTGTGTCAAAAAAAATTGAAACACTTTTAAAAAGAAATGTTAACAAAATACATATATGTCAGTGATCCTTCTAGAACTGGTAAACTACTTACCACGAGAAACTTGCCCAAACAAAGCTTTCGTTCTTTGTTATTTGTTGATAATCCTGATCCAATATGGAAGACCACGTGACGCCTAAGTCCTGGCTAATGACGTAAGCTAGTCCATTGTTGGCGACACCGAGAAGATTACCAGTTATGATGTCACTTCCCGTGATCACACTTACTCTGGGGCTTATCTCTGCGGACAATAAAAGCAAGGCAATAACCTAAACAAGGGGCTTATCTTTGTGGAGCCATAAAACAGGGGCCATAACCTAAACAAGGGGCTTATCTCTGTGGAGCCATAAAACAGGGGCCATAACCTAAACAAGGGGCTTATCTCTGTGGAGCCATAAAACAGGGGCCATAACCTAAACAAGGAAGCAAAGAGCATGACATTTTGTTGCCTCTAGCTATTTACAAAGCTTCTATCACCTCCAGGGTCTATCTGGTAACAAGTTTGAACGTTATTTCTCCCATACCCATTCTCAGATCAAGTTGAAACTTTCCACAAGTATACGCTGATGTTTGTCAGAGCGACATGAAGCTTTTCAGAATCAACTCTAAAAGTCGGGAGGAAAAAATACAGGATATGCCCATGTAGAGAGCAAGCTTAAAGAAGGAGCTCCTGGATCACAAAGGGGGGGGTGTTGAACCCACCACAAGTAGGGGAAAGGCTAAACAAATGCTGCAGCGTCTGGTCATTACAAATACTTAACCTGCGACGATTGCTGTGTATCAAGGATTGGCGTCTTTGGTCAAACAATAGTTGCCAAGGTAGAAGGTTCTCTACTGATACTTAAAAAGGCCGCAGTGACCAATACCTGCCTAGTCTATAGTTCTGGATCTACAAACTCACCTAAATATCTGAGTGGATTGGTCGACAAAATTGTATGACAAGATACCCCAGAAGCGCCGCCTCTGTTAAAAAAAATTGTTGACTAGCTAGAAAAAAATTGAAACAAAGTGACTATAACGAAAGCTATTGAACATTGTCACTGTCCATTATCCAAACTACAACTCTTAAATTCTACACTTGTGTTCTACCTTCTTCTGTTGAATGCATCACACAGTGTGTTGTTGGATAAAAATGAAACTTTCTCAAATTCTGGAAAAAAAAAAGTAAAAGTATGTCAATCAAAAAGAAAAGGATTCATCCAATACGCTAACACTACAGTTTGGTCTAATATTTGTTTTTAACATTTCCAATGAGGAAAAGAAACAAAAAAAAAGTAAGATAGTTGTTAAAAACATGTCGCAATCTTTCTTCTTGACTTTTTGGCTTGCCTTCAACTAGATTACTTGAAAGAAACTACTAACTAGCTCTATCGCACATTCCATAGCACTTAGAACCTAACAGTAGCACTTAGAAACTAACAGTAGCACTTAGAACCTAACACTAGCACTTAGAACCTAACACTAGCACTTAGAACCTAACACTAGCACTTAGAACCTAACAGTAGCACTTAGAACCTAACAGTAGCACTTAGAACGTAACAGTAGCACTTAGAAACTAACAGTAGCACTTAGAACCTAACAGTAGCACTTAGAACCTAACACTAGCACTTAGAACCTAACAGTAGCACTTAGAACCTAACAGTAGCACTTAGAAACTAACACTAGCACTTAGAACCGAACAGTAGCACTTAGAACCTAACAGTAGCACTTAGAACCTAACAGTAGCACTTAGAAACTAACACTAGCACTTAGAACCTAACAGTAGCACTTAGAACGTAACAGTAGCACTTAGAAACTAACACTAGCACTTAGAACCTAACAGTAGCACTTAGAACCTAACACTAGCACTTAGAAACTAACACTAGCACTTAGAACCTAACAGTAGCACTTAGAACCTAACACTAGCACTTAGAACCTAACAGTAGCACTTAGAACCTAACACTAGCACTTAGAAACTAACACTAGCACTTAGAACCTAACAGTAGCACTTAGAACCTAACAGTAGCACTTAGAACCTAACACTAGCACTTAGAACCTAACAGTGGCACTTAGAACCTAACAGTAGCACTTAAAACCTAACAGTAGCACGTAGAACCTAACAGTAGCACTTAGAACCTAACAGTAGCACTTAGAAACTAACACTAGCACTTAGAACCTAACAGTAGCACTTAGAACCTAACACTAGCACTTAGAACCTAACAGTAGCACTTAGAACCTAACAGTAGCACTTAGAACCTAACACTAGCACTTAGAACCTAACAGTAGCACTTAGAACCTAACAGTAGCACTTAGAACCTAACAGTAGCACTTAGAACCTAACAGTAGCACTTAGAACCTAACAGTAGCACTTAGAAACTAACACTAGCACTTAGAACCTAACAGTAGCACTTAGAACCTAACACTAGCACTTAGAACCTAACAGTAGCACTTAGAAACTAACACTAGCACTTAGAACCTAACAGTAACACACATGTCCACGACAAACTGTGACCCAAACGTCTCTCATAACCCTCATTAGCGAGTCTCTTGCTCTTTCATTGGTTGGTTTTCCATTGTTATGCAGAAGCTGATGTATTAAATAGTGATTACCTGAATAAGGTTAAGGCTAAATATGCCCCATCGTCAAGATGGGTGACAGGGTGGTTGATAGATTAATTCTTAGGGAGATTGTTATGGTGGTCTATATGTTGATTTTAGAGTGATTGTTAGAAAGAATGTCAGTGTGATTGTTTTGGGTGGTTGTTATGTTCATTGTTGAGATGGTTGTTATCTTGATTGCTGGGCAGGTTGTTATGTAGACTGAATTGGTCGTTTTTAGGTCGACTGATATGTTGGTTGTAACGATAGTTGTTAGAGTGATTGTTAAAGTGGTTGCTAAGTAAAATATTATGGTCAATGTTTTTTGTTGAGGTGATTTTTAAGGTGGTTTTTACAGTGGTCGTTTTGAGTCATTAAAAGGCAGTGATTCCCAACGTGGGGTACAGAAAGAGTTAAAAGAGGGTTGCAAGCACTCATTATCTAAGATGATTTGTTGCAAGTTTATCAAAAAAAGTGGGAAGTAGTCATACCAGCTTCCTGTTCATACAGAAGTTCGTTAGCTGTCTAGAGGACACATTCTAAATCGAATGGTAGAACATGTACATGAGTTACAATGTTCTCTTAATGATCTGAGTTGAAAAATTGTTCGCTTAACTGGAAATGGTTTTGCAAACTTACATACTTAGCAGATTTATTCTCTAGTTCAAATTACCTTAACGTATCGTTAAAAGACAAATACATTTCATTTGTTCACGTTCTATATAAACCATTCCGTTGTATAACTCAATTAATAGAGGTAATAGAGAACTGATTGCTTCCCCTTTCTCGATGATTTTATAACAACTAAAAGTGATGCTGATACACTAAAATGCAGGATACAGTATTTGGAGGATTTACAAATGGACTTGAAAAACTATTTTCCATGATTGAAACAGCAACATTGAATACATAAGATCTCGGTTTAACATTATTTAAACATCCATGCCAGAAGATTTGTCACATGAAGAAAAAAAAAGACTTTTGGAAGTGTCACAGCATTTCAGATTAAAATTAACAACCAGGGAACCAAATAAAGATGATCTGTCATCTCAGCACAACAATTGTATGCGTCTCATTGATACAAATAAATGTTATTTATAAAATTATACTTACTTATACTTTTTAGAAAACATTTTATTTTTCATTTTATTTGTTTCGTTTATTATACATTTCTTTTTTTTTTTTTTTTGGGCGAGGGGTACTCTGAAATACGAAAATTATTGAGGGGTACGCATATGTCGAAAGTTTGGGAAACACTGTTATAAGAGGATTGTTAGAATGATTATTTGACATGATGTTAGATTAATTGTTAGGGCGATTGTTAGAGCGGTTGTTACGTTGATAGTTAGAGCGGTTGTTATGTTGATTGTTACAAATTATAATATTAGGAATTAGAGTATATTTACTTTACAGTTTCACTTGAAATATAACTTATAAATAGTGATCAATGTCTTCTGCAGTTCCGAAGTTTGGGTGTTGCAGACGACAGTGTTTTCAAAATATGTAGCAGGCCTCGGGTACGTGCTTCACACCTCAAGGCATTCGTCAAACCTTTTTAATTGAGTTTGTTTTCTTAAAGAGTAAACTGTGCGTGCCACTTCTTACAAAATAACTTTATACAAGTTTACTTTCAATGATTCACTAGTGAACGAAAATTCAATGACTCACCTTTTTTGTAAGGAACACAACGCCACATCTCATCGCAAGGAGAACAGGCAGATGGGCGGATTTCCCCGCAGGGACAGGCGCCCCGAAGACAGCATCCACAGTTGTAAAGAGTGGAGTTGTGGCTACACTGACAAGTGCTAGAGTTGGTCCAAGTGACCGGTTTGGCTGAAGGAAGCCAAAGTTAATATTTGTTTCTTTTCTTTTGTATCATCATCAAACTTTAACAATAAAAAGTCCTGGACATTTTGTTTCTTATAGAATTGTGAATAGTAGTTAGTACACATTTTGTTATTCTATATACAACTTCATTGTTCAAACTGTATTTGCTCCACATGCAAAAACAAAACCAAACAAAAAAGAGAAGTGGAGGTCCTCTTAAAATTATAAGGGAAAAACAAGAAAATGAAAAGTAGACTGCTAAAGCTTTTGAAATAAAAAAACAACAACTAAACAATGTCAAAAGCACAGTGGCGTTAAATTTGGACCTCCCCCTCCCCCACCCTAGCTACGCCACTGCAAAAGCATTAAATTGGAAGATCAATGGTAGGAATAGACAAAATTTATTTTATTTAAACAAATGAAAACATGACAGAAAAATGCATATATAGAAAGAAATATAGATCTAGACTAGCTGATAGGTTCGCCCTTGTACCTTAGCCAACTGAGTACTCCTTATGTCCCCCAGAGAGCCCTGCGCTCAATGGACTCAACGCTTTTAGTAGTGCCACGTTTCTCCCTCAAAAGCTACAGTCTGTGGGCTTTTTCAGTTCACGGACCAAAGGTTTGGAACTCACTCCCCATTGATCTCAGACAGACATTATGCTACACCACTTTTAAGAAGAACATTAAGACCTATCTATTTAAAACTTTTTTAGATTAACTGTCATTCCAGCTCTCGTGTCTGTGTTTGTAATGTTATTACAGCTCCTTGAGCCTACATTTTGTTTGTTAACAGCGCTTTATAAATAAAATTATTATTATTATTAAATCCGTGCGACGCTAAGGTTTAAATTGATGATATATAGGCCTATGTTTATTTTGCCTGGAATACTTTTAAACCCCTCATTAGAACGACCCTCATTACTGCACTTCCCCACCCGGCAAACATTTTTTTAGCCTCAAATTTTATGTCCTTTTTTTGTCTCTTTCATCCTAGAAAGGAAGGGCCTGCTAGTACTATTAGAGAGTATACACAAATACTTCTTAGGCCCATCCGTTGTAGCCTTCCGTACCCCTACACTATAATGGATGGGCCTGCTAGTACTATTAGAGAGTATACACAAATACTTCTTAGGCCCATCCGTTGTAGCCTTCCGTACCCCTACACTATAATGGATGGGCCTGCTAGTACTATTAGAGAGTATACACAAATACTTCTTAGGCCCATCCGTTGTAGCCTTCCGTACCCCTACACTATAATGGATGGGCCTGCTAGTACTATTAGAGAGTATACACAAATACTTCTTAGGCCCATCCGTTGTAGCCGTCCGTACCCCTGCACTATAATGGATGGGCCTGCTAGTACTATTAGAGAGTATACACAAATACTTCTTAGGCCCATCCGTTGTAGCCTTCCGTACCCCTGCACTATAATGGATGGGCCTGCTAGTACTATTAGAGAGTATACACAAATACTTCTTAGGCCCATCCGTTGTAGCCTTCCGTACCCCTACACTATAATGGATGGGCCTGCTAGTACTATTAGAGAGTATACACAAATACTTCTTAGGCCCATCCGTTGTAGCCTTCCGTACCCCTACACTATAATGGATGGGCCTGCTAGTAGTATTAGAGAGTATACACAAATACTTCTTAGGCCCATCCGTTGTAGCCTTCCGTACCCCTACACTATAATGGATGGGCCTGCTAGTAGTATTAGAGAGTATACACAAATACTTCTTAGGCCCATCCGTTGTAGCCTTCCGTACCCCTACACTATAATGCCCCTTACATATACACATAATGTTTTCAACTGAAACCCCCCTTCCCCAGCTACACACTTTTTTCTAAGGAAACAGCTGTCCTTGAATTCTAAAAACGCTGTGCTTGATACCCGTGCTACGTTAGTGTTGAAATAGTTGCTATATGTTGATAGCGCCTTGAACACGTTTCAAGACATCAATAAAACGGCCCGCATTACAACGCTACCCAACAGCGAACACAATTTTCTAGCCCTGACATTCTACAAGTCCTCATTTATTTCGTCTCTTTCATCCTTCAATCCAACGGCCTGCCCCAACACAGAGTGTACACAAACACTTCGTGGGCCCGTCACGTGTTGCCCTATGTACCTGCAAACCCCCAACACAGAGTGTACACAAACACTTCGTGGGCCCGTCACGTGTTGCCCTATGTACCTGCAAACCCCCAACACAGAGTGTACACAAACACTTCGTGGGCCCGTCACGTGTAGCCCTATGTACCTGCAAACCCCCAACCCAGAGTGTACACAAACACTTCGTGGGCCCGTCACGTGTTGCCCTATGTACCTGCAAACCCCCAACACAGAGTGTACACAAACACTTCGTGGGCCCGTCACGTGTTGCCCTATGTACCTGCAAACCCCCAACACAGAGTGTACACAAACACTTCGTGGGCCCGTCACGTGTAGCCCTATGTACCTGCAATATAATGCCACACACACACACACATGCACTATTTTTGGTATATTTAACCGCTGCAGTTTCGAGCTTGACAATGGCTTAGTTGTCCTAGGCTTAACTCTTTCTCTCCGTAATTATTTACCACATTCTGGTGGAATCAACGCATCGTCAGTTAGGAGAGAAGGAGTTAAGTTACATAAGAACAGGGTAATTAATGTTCGTATTTATCATCCACAGTAAGTGTCAGAATTAGTGATTATAAGTGAAGGAATGAGTCGGTCTGGACCAAGGATTTTATAGTGTAGATCTTGCTAGACAAAGTGTGTTAGTCTAGAGGTCTACATCGAGATTGGCAGTGGTTGTTAGTCTATAGGTCTACATCGAGATTGACAGTGGTTGTTAGTCTAGAGGTCTACATCGAGATTGACAGTGGTTGTTAGTCTAGAGGTCTACATCGAGATTGACAGTGGTTGTTAGTCTATAGGTCTACATCGAGATTGACAGTGGTTGTTAGTCTATTGGTGTACTTACAACATATTTTATTGGCCTGCACAGAGAGATAGGCCGTATTGGCCATAAGGTCCGTCACATTGTTCCACCGGTCGTTGTAAATGGTTTCAGCGGTTATGATGCGATTTGACGCCTCCAGGACCTCAAGAGCTGACAGGTCAAGGTTAAGGGTCATCTTAAGTACAAATGGGTCACTAAAGGTCAACCTTGTAATCTGTAATAATGACATTTTAATTTCTTTAAAAATATATATGACTGGCTACATATCATTTGACTCACTAAGTGTAAAAAGAAATATTTTCTCCAGTGACCTATCAATGAGTTTCAAAAGGGCCCTCTCTAGCACTGTACACTGGAGTAGCTATATTCCAGTGGGCTAGGTTTAAGATGGTGGACTCTCCCTCCTTCCCCAGAAAACTCGACGAGTGTGTGAGTGTATCAACAATCAGATGAAGTTCTTCTCTTTAAAGTTAAACTTACAAAAAGATCGTCTGTAGATAGAGTGAGCTCTCAACCTATGACTATATAAGCATCATAGACTAATGGTAATATTAGAACGAATTATGTCTATTAACTTCAAGTAAGGTAGCAGTAATAGAATATTAATAGAATAAAGTTTCTAGTCTGATGTTCTATTTAGATAAAGCTTTTAGTCTAATTTTCTACTCTACACAATTAAGAGAAAACAAGCCAAGTCAGTTCTTTCAGGTTACTTGTTTGTCGTGGACCATTTAGATCAGAACTTTCAACCACAGTACTCGTGTGCTCCTTTACTTTCCATAAATCGATGATGTTCAATAATAGGTATATATGTTACAGCCAAAACCCGAAACCGGCCTATTCGAGATCTGGACGTCCCATTCACGAACTGACCATTATCGCTTCATATTGACCGGTCAATGGGCAAAATAGCCAGGGAGGATCGGCCAAAGTCGGCAGGAAATGGTTATGATCAATTCTATCTTTATTATTTACAATAAGGTGAATATTGAATAATAATAATAAGACTTGTTATTTTAAAACATGCATCGATTTGTTGAGCACTTGGTACTGTATTTGTATCGGTGGAGGCCGCAGGAAATCATGCATAAAGAAAACTCAAGCGACGGTACGCAACGTTTGTCGCAACCGATTTGGAGCTATAATTTCTGAGGATAACTTCAAGAAAGAACAATACACCAACCTGTATAGACTATAGGATAGTATTTCTAGTATACATTCTCCTCCATCCACCCACAAAATATGGTACAACAAAGGTTTTGACTATTTGATGACTTATATTGTGAATTATGCTGCGTCAGCTTCATACCTGAGTCGTGCTATAATAACGTGCTCCTCCCCCCCCCCCATATACTACAGGCTAAATGTGCAAAATGCACAGGAGAATCTAATACACAAATATATATATATATTGTTCTTCACACACAAAAATTAACACACACATACAAAACATAGGTTCGTCACTTTGTTATTCTTGAAAAGACATACTAAATAAACATGTGTAATGTGACCAAAATATTTAGAGCCAAAATGTCGCACGCTTAAACGTTCTGCTTCGCACGACTCGAGTAAGAAAACATTGAAACAGATGCATAATTAATAAAAAGAAGTCACCGAGGTGACAGAGCCGACACATAGGGGTGACAAAGGCGACACATAGAGGTGACAGAGGCGACACTTAGAGGTGACAGAGCCGACACATAGGGGTGACAAAGGCGACATATAGAGGTGACAGAGGCGACACATAGAGGTGACAGAGGCGACACATAGAGGTGACAGAGGCGACACATAGAGGTGACAGAGGCGACACATAGAGGTGACAGAGGCGACACTTAGAGGTGACAGAGCCGACACATAGGGGTGACAAAGGCGACATATAGAGGTGACAGAGGCGACACATAGAGGTGACAGAGGCGACACTTAGAGGTGACAGAGCCGACACATAGGGGTGACAAAGGCGACATATAGAGGTGACAGAGGCGACACATAGAGGTGACAGAGGCGACACATAGAGGTGACAGAGCCGACACATAGGGGTGACAAAGGCGACATATTGAGGTGACAGAGGCGACACATAGAGGTGACAGAGGCGACACATAGAGGTGACAGAGGCGACACACAGAAGTGACAGGGCAGGGCATTCTCTTTAAAAAAAAAAAGCAGCCGAAACACTGAAACTGATCGTCACACCAAAGTCAATCAATATCACAAAAGATTCTGCCACTGCACCGCTTACCGGACAGCCTTGAATCAGCACATCGAGTATTGACCAGGGATTCCCCGTCATTTCGAGAAGTGGAATAAACTCTTTTAATTTCAAACACATCGGGTATTAACCACACGCATCGGCCAATTCACAGTGGTGGCTGAGTGGTAAGCACTTGGCTTCCTAACCGGGGTCCCAGGTTGGAATCCTGGTATTTTTACTTTTGGGATCTTTAGGACGCCTCTGAGTCCACCCAGGGTACCTGACATTAGTTGGGGGGGGGGGGGGATAATGGCGGTTGGTCGTTGTGCTGCCCCATGACAACCTTGTTAATCGTGAGCCACAGAAACAGATGACCTTTTAAATCATCTGCCCCATACATCACAAGGTCTGAAAGGTGAACTTTACTTACTTACTAATACAACTGCACACTATTTATATACAAACGTAACACAAGTGAAACCACTACACTACGTTAACATAGAAACATTCTGGAGCGAGACTCTTAACGTCAAATAATTGCACACATGACTCTGTTCAGTTGTTTTACATTTGTACACCGCGTTTTTTTTTTTAACGATTCTTTGGTCCTATAAGGGCGTTATCTTTAAAAAAAAACAAAAAAACTGAGGATCAGCGAGTGGAAGACCTACTTTAAAAAACAAAAAAGTTTGAAACCCTTGAATCTAGAAAAGAGAGACAGATACCTCAGCAGTCACTACAGTTTCTGACTGTGCTACTGTAATACTATTTTCTCGTGGCTCCGTATAGGTTTGTGTTTTCATGAGCATGTTGTCTGGTAAATAGACGTTCACTGTGACGTTGTACGCCGTGGCAGTAGACAGAGAGGAATGATAGACTACAACCTGCACAGTGGCTGTAGTGCTGCAGAGACAAGATGGCGATTTTGGTAGAGGAAATATCTGGTTCATATGTTCATTTGAAAAGAATTGAACAAAAGTAATGCATACTAGAAATTGGATGAAAAGGCAAAATGATATAGATTTAATAAATTATAGATCAATTTAGAATAGCCATGACAAAGTCACATAAAAGTCAGACTTCGAGCGTAGAAATGTTCATGTATAGATTCATGTTTTAACATCAATCGCAGCGAATGTTCATGGGAAGTATTAACATCAATGAAAGATGTTAAGTATGAATCCTTTAGTTACCAAGGTTTGATTTCATACTTTTTTACACCAAAAACTCATTTCTAGTGTCTTTAGGATATCAGCACACTATAACGTTTGTCAAAAGACAGTGTTGTGCTGGATAATGTATTTGATGAGATAGGACATATAAATACCGTCAGCTGTTCTCATCACCTTGATTTTATTTGTATTTAAAAGTACATTTGTTTTACAACAAACACATTTTTCAACTCATTATATTACAAAAGATGTTTATTGCAAAACATCATTGAAAGATGTACATTTTAACATCAACGAAAGATGTCAACTGTTTAAAATTGTGAAAGTACATGTTCATAAGTAGAGATTTAAGTTTTCACAATACTAAAATCAAATATTATGGTTGTCAGAAAGACAATACATAATTACGCCTGAAAGATTATGTTTTCATATTTCCACAAAGCTTTTATGAACTCTGTCTGTCTGTCTGTCTGTCTGGGTGGAACCTTGTACACGTTGTATACTCCACTTCCCAGTCTCAGATTAAGTTTAAAATTTGCTCAATTACTCATTGCCTATGAAACACGCGAATTGATAAAAAGCATAGACTGTAATAGTCTATGATAAAAAGTAATCAATTAATTAATCAATTATCCGTTATTAATTAGTTTTGTTTAATATATCAAATTTATTTAACAATTAAGTTTCAACTCATCTTGTATTCTGGATCTGTTTGCCTGCAAGTATTTTTACGAACACTAACTCTGTAGCTAATTACCTGCAAGTGTTTTTACGAACACTAACTCTGGAGCTAAGTACCTGCAAGTGTTTTTACGAACACTTACTCTGGAGCTAATTACCTGCAAGTGTTTTTATGAACACTAACTCTGGAGCTAATTACCTGCAAGTGTTTTTATGAACACTAACTCTGGAGCTAAGTACCTGCAAGTGTTTTTATGAACACTAACTCTGGAGCTAATTACCTGCAAGTGTTTTTATGAACACTAACTCTGGAGCTAATTACCTGCAAGTGTTTTTATGAACACTAACTCTGGAGCTAAGTACCTGCAAGTGTTTTTATGAACACTAACTCTGGAGCTAATTACCTGCAAGTGTTTTTATGAACACTAACTCTGGAGCTAATTACCTGCAAGTGTTTTTATGAACACTAACTCTGGAGCTAAGTACCTGCAAGTGTTTTTATGAATACTAACTCTGGAGCTAAGTACCTTCAAGTGTTTTTATGAACACTAACTCTGGAGTTAAGTACCTGCAAGTGTTTTTATGAACACTAACTCTGGAGCTAAGTACCTGCAAGTGTTTTTACGAACACTAACTCTGGAGCTAAGTACCTGCAAGTGTTTTTACGAACACTTACTCTGGAGCTAATTACCTGCAAGTGTTTTTATGAACACTAACTCTGGAGCTAATTACCTGCTATCATACGCACATTGTCCGAGCTGTTGAATGCTGACCGCTAACGATGGCAATCTTATTTCAGGGGCGTCAATACTCACATCTACTTCCGAGACCCACATTACGTTGTCGTTAAAGGACACGCCCATGCTAATTGGCCAATGGTCGCCATTCTGTAAGAGATATAAACACGTGTATTTATATAGTATTGTTAAAACTAACTAGACTAACAACAGATTTGTCTCTTGATCTTTGTAGCCTAGATTCGCATCACGTGACAATGAAATTAGAAGAGCACACTCTGATCATTTTGCTTTAAGTCTTCAACTCAGATCTAGATCTAACAATAAGAAGTGATGTTGAGATGTCAGACGTGTTGTTGTTTTTTTTTTTTCACTTTTCCCCGGAACACATAAAAAAAAATATTGACTGCAAAAATTCTAAAGCTTGGTCTTTTTTTATGTACGGACTGGAAATATTGGAGTCATCTTGTATTTAGATCCTTAAATCCCCAATGAGATTTTTACTCTCAATTTACATCATATTAAAATTAGCAAATATAGATTTCTAGTTGGCCAGTCTGTATTTTATCTATGTGTTTGATCTTAGAGCATTCTAAAATATTTCATTTTTTCATGTAAAAATATGTCTGCAACTATTTCCCTGCGTCCCTAAAAATGAAACTTGACAAACAGTTACTGACATTTTAAAATTTTTCTTTCGTGAGAACGAGAGCTAACTATTAATAGCACACGTTTCTTTTACATTATTTATCAGCTTTAACATTCATTTTCAATACCATACAATGTCAGTTCTGTCACTTTTTTGTCAAATTTAATCTGAGGCCACTATTTTCTGGCATTTTAAATTCTCTAATAACCTTCTTTTCTTGTAAAGTAAGCCTACTCTTAGCTAGTAGTTTTATATATGTCCGAACTTCAAAATGAATCAAAATAAATTCCATAAGGAATATACACATAATATCTCATGTGTTAAACTTCGGGTGACAAAAATAAATGTTACATTCTATAAATTCACTAAATACCTGAAGCTGGCTGTAGTCCTCAACTCGGACACTGAACATTGAGGTCAAGACAAGTTGGTTGGAGTTGTTGGACATCGGGACAGGGGGCAGTTCTAGGATACCAATGTTGTTTTGATAGGAGGAGAGAGACGAGATCTTGGAGCCGGTCAAGGAATCCAACATTTCCAGAGTGTTGCTTGTCACCCCAAATGTACTGTTGATAATAACCTAAGGAAATTGTTTACAACATTGTGAGTTGAATTCTAGCGGTAACTACATCCAGCAAGTAGATGGTGATTGATTGAACTTATGGACCGAATCAATGACCTAATCCAGTGATAACCAAAATACGGGCCGCGGGCCAGATCCGGCCACCTATATGGTGCCATCCGGTCCGCCGAAACATCGGACCAAAATGTGGAAAATCACACACAAAAAAAGTTGTAAAATGTATATGTCCCTATATTAGGGCTTTCCCTCTTTCTCCCGTGGATTTCATTCTTTGCCATTCCAATTTTCATTTTTTGTTCTTGTTAAAAAAAAAGTTTATGTTTTATTGTTTATGGGACATGAATTTTCTGTTATTTTTAATTCTTCGAAGTTTACGTAAGTGACATCTTGTGTGTGCAGCCCGAGGCATCATTTTTACATCATTTTGGGTCGTCTTCTTTGCATCAACGCTGGTGTTACTTTACCATTTATTAGATCTATGGATACGTTCATGAGATCCGAAGAAAACAAAAATTAGACTCTGAATGTAAAACTTCGAAGAAAAGTGAAGATATGGGGTTGGAGGTCACGACGGACTGGCAGCTATAGTTATCAGAAAAGTTGTCAATTCATTAATTCTTTTGTGTTTTTTGTTCATGTGGCCCACAGCATGAGTGTCAGAAATTAAAGAAATTAAAACGGCCCGCCAGCGGGCCAATCTGTCATTATAGATATTATGCATATATGGCTCCTTATGTCTCGGAAGACAATGGATGCGCCTAGGTGATTCAATGGCTTTGGATTCGTCTTGAGACGGGGCAGAATCTGGTATGACTAATCAAGCCGATTCTGGAGCGGCAGAGTTCGTGCATGTATATGCATCTGTCCTAGGGCTAGTTGACAGGGCAGCTTTCTTCTTCTTTCTCTTGGCTGACGCAGCTTTGTTTCTTTTGCACTTGGCGAAGTTCGTACCAGCATGTACAGTCTGTCTCCATGCTGTCCGGTCTTGGGCTATTTCTTCCCACATACTTTGGTCGATGCGCGTGGCTCTCATGTGTCGCTTGCAGACATCTCTGTAGGTTAGTCTTGGTCGGCCCTTGGGTATGTCTCTCTCTCTGCAAGCTCAGCGTATAGGATGTCTTTGGGGATTCTTCCATCTGGCATGCGAGTGACATGATCGAGCCAGCGTAGTCTTCTCTGTGTAAGAAGAGCATAGATGCTGTGCATATTGGCCCGTTTCAGAACGTCCTGGTTGGAAACATGATCCATCCAGGAGATGCACATTATGCGTCGAAGGCAGCGTAAGTGGAAGCTATCTAATCTGTGTTCTTGAGGCAAATAAGTTGCCCAACTCTCACTGCCATAAAGAAGTGTGCTGAGAACACAGGCATTGTAGACTAGGATTTTGTTGCCGTAATCAATTTGGTATTTTCCCACACGCGTTTGGAGAGTTTTGCCATTGCTACAGAAGCCTTTCCTATTCTTTTTGTCAGCTCACTGAGACACAGATGTTATATATGTTATTATATATATAGTTCGTCCATCGTGGTTCGATGATGACCACTTTGTCATCCAGGGGGCTGAGGGCTTTGCACTGGGGTTTTATGCCTCCTCATGTGGCTGGTGAAACATATGTGAGCCCGGAAAATTGGATATATTTATATAATCTTTTTAAATAACAAAGATGACTTGAATTTGATTGAATGAGGTCAGTGATGCCCAACATAGATTGGATACATGTTATATATATAATCTGGCCTTACCGATATTAGTTGCACGGTCAGTCTGACCTCTTTGGATGACATCTCAGGTGGGGTGAAGCACTCCACGGTGCTGCCGATAAGGTCACGCCCAGAGTTCAGAGTAACATAGGTGGAAAAGATACCCATGATAGGCTGTGTGAGTGCCGACCTGTTCTCCACAGTGACTTCAGCGTGTGGCACCACCTGGTAATTGGATGTCAGGGTCCTGGAAGTCACATTGTAAGGACTGCTGGATGACAGGAAAGTCATGACGCACCGCACGAGACTCCCTGGACTGACATCATCTGGAATAAGAGCGAGAGAATGGTCACATGATAAGAGTCACGGGTGCATGTTTGTGCACTTAAGCAAAGAAAGATGGTGTGTAGTTTTATTAGTAACAAAGAAAGAGGTTACCACAACTTATCATCGTAAATTTCTCTACAAACTAACATTACACAAAGATTAAATACATTATTAATTAGCACATCAGGCTTTATCCGGTAAATTAATAAATGCCACCGAAATTCATTTTTCGACTGTTTAATTTTTGTTTATTTATGTGTAGGTCAAATTACCTTTGATGGTCATCCTATGTTTTCCTGTGAGTGACCACATCCCCGATTTAATGCCAAGTGTAAAATTAAGAATGAAGACTGGCTGGACATCATCAATTATAGACATTGGTTTCAGGTGTTCTTCAAAAGGCTTATTGTATAAATAAATCATGTTATTAGGTTAGTTTATCTAAAAAGACAAGAAAGATATATTTTTTTTTGGGGGGGGGGGGGGGGGGAAGGGGGATAAGAATTGTTAAACTGCTGAACTTATCACATCTATTGAGCATAAAATGAAATACATAATGAACATTTAATAGTTTGTTTCACGCATGGCTTATTCTGTCTCTTACCACTGTGGTTGTGTTTTGTGTGATTGTTGTACTGCCATCTTCACCGGACAGAGTCCAATCCACACTTTCAATGGATGTGTCGTTGTAGAACTTTGAAATTTAGAAGACCGAAAAAAAAAAGTATTACATTATAATGTGTCACGTTTTATGGGAGATTTTTAGGAGAAACTCAACAATGCCAAGGACACTCAATAGCACTTCACTGATGCCAATTTAAAAAAAAAAAAGAATTGAGCAATAATTTTAACACGATATCAATGTGTCATTTTAACAATGACTCAACGCGTGACAGTTGATCAGAGCCGATAGTTTGTTGTCCATTTGTTTGAACTAAGTTTGTAGTCACAGAGTGAAAGTCTAATGCTTCTCTATTGTGTGCTATCAACGGAAGGGCTTAAACATTTGGACTCTGCAGTGTTAAACTGTGCACAAACG